>NC_091389.1:5744556-5749556 GCF_038502225.1 Cherax quadricarinatus | reverse complement strand
TAAGTCTCGGAACCATCCGGTGAATTGTTCAGTTGTTTATGTCCGGCTGGCTGACGTTTGGGTCAGGTGATCCAACCTGACGACGCGTCAACAGACTGGCAAGTAGTCAGTCTGCTCCCTGCTCTAGCCCTGACAACTGATCGTATATTGGCTCTTACGGTGTACAGTTTGAATGGTTTTGAGAATTGTACTCTAGAGCTGACTCACTTTGTTCCTCATTACTCTGAAAGATTCTTTTGATATTTATATTCTTGGTCAGTTCAGTAATCCATAGAGATACTTTACGGCCAGATTCAAAGGTCTTGTTAAATCTTGTACCTTTTGTATTTTGAGTCTACAGTCTTGTTAAGACAAAGACATAAATGTTATTGAAGACTTAATTACAGGAAGAATAATTAAACTTCCTTATTAATGTGACATTTCCATGATTTTGAACTAAATGTATATGGTAAATTTATTGTACAAAGTATTAAGTTACATTAACTACAAAGAGAAGATAAAGTATTGTATTTAAATGCTTTAATAAATTTGAATATTATTCTATGGAGTTTCCCAGTTGAAATTATTTCCCCTAGACTCTAAAATACCTTTAAATAACTCGGATCCAAAAATCTTGTTGCATAAGAAATAAATGGTAACAAGCCACATTCTGAAGTTCTTTATAAAATTTCTTATTCGCAACACCTTCCCTGTTATCCCTGCCTGATCCTCCAGCTTTTGCACTAGTCTTTTGTGTGGAACTGTCAAATGCCTTCTTACAGTTCAAAAAAATGTAATCTACCCACCCATCTCTCTCTCTCTTGTCTTACTGCTATCACCCTGTCATAGAACTCCAGTAGATTTATGACACAGGATTTCCCATCCCTGAAACCATGCTGGCTGTCGTTGATAAGCTCATTCCCATTCTAGGTGCTCCACCACTCTTCTCCTGATAATCTTCTCCATGACCTTGCATACAATGCATGTCAGTGACACTGGTCTGTAGTTTAGTGCTTCGTGTCTGTCTCCTTTTTTAAATTTGGGACTACATTTGCCGTCTTCCATACCTCAGATAGTCACCGTGTTTTGACAGATGTGTTGATTGTTGTTAGTGGTACACATAGCACCCCTCCTCCATCTCTCAGGACCCATGGAGAGATGTTATCCAGCCCCATTGCCTTTGAGGTATCTAGCACGCTTAGCAGTCTCTTCATTTCTTCCTCAGTTGTATGTACTGTGTCCAACACTTGATGGCGTACCCCACCTCTCTGTCTCTTTGGAGTCCCTTCTGTCCCCTCTGCGAACACTTCTTTGAATCTCATGTTGCACTCCTCACATACTTCACGGTCATTTCTTGTGACCTCCCTCCTTCCTTCCTCAGTCTGATTACCTGGTCCTTGACTGTTGTTTTCCTCCTCATGTGGTTGTGCAACAGCTTTGGGTCAGATTTGGCTTTCACTGCTATGTCATTCTTGTACTGTCTTTGGGCCTCCCTTCTTACCTATGCATATTCATTTCTGGCTCTACGACTGCTCTCCTTATTCTTCTGGGTCCTTTGCCTTCTATACTTCTTCCATTCTCTAGCACATTTGGTTTTGGCCTCCTGTACCTTTGGGTAAGCCATGGGCTCACTGTGGCTTTTTTGTTATTTCTGTTACCCTTGGGTACAAACCCCTCCTCAGCTTCCTTGCATATTGTTGTCACATATTCCATTATCTCGTTTATTGACTTCCCTGCCAGTTCTCTGTCTTACTCAACCCCATGCAGGAAATTCTTCATGCCTGTGTAGTCCCCTTTCTTGTAGTTTGGCTTCATTCATCCAGCCCTTCCTGCTTCTCTCTCCACTTGTAACTCTACTGTGTGTTCAAAGCTCAGAACTACATGATCACTGGCCCTGAGAGGTCTTTCATATGTCATGTCCTCAATATCTGCACTACTCAAGGTGAATACTAGGTCCAGTCTCACTGGTTCATCCTCTATCTGTCTTTGGTAGTGTCCCTTACGTGTTGGTACATGAGGTTTTCCAGTATCACCTCCATCATCTTAGCCCTCAACGTTTCTGGGTCCCCATGTGGCTCCAGGTTCTCCCAATCGATTTCCTTGTGATTGAAGTCGCCCATAATCAGCAGCTTTGCCCTGCTCGCATGAGCCCTTCTGGCCACCTCATCCAGTGTCAGCCATCGCTGTGTGTGTGTGTGTACTTGCTTAATTGTGGCTGCAGGGGTCGAGACTCAGCTCCTGGCCCCATGTGTGTGTGTGTGTGTGTGTGTGTGTGTGTGTGTGTGTGAGAGAGAGAGAGAGAGAGAGAGAGGGGGGGGGCATACACTGAGCGGTGACTTAATAATTAAGGACAATGACGTTTAACTCCATAATTAAAGACATACATTGTCCTGTGACTCCATAATTAAGGACACTGACCTGTAACTCCATAATTAAGGACACTGACCTGTAACTCCATAATTTAAGACACAGACCTGTAACTCCATAATTAAGGACACTGACCTGTGACTCCATAAATAAGGACAGTGACCTGTAACTCCATAATTAAGGACACTGACCTGTGACTCCATAATTAAGGACACTGACCTGTAACTCCATAAGTAAGGACACTGACCTGTAACTCCATAATTAAGGACACTGACCTGTAACTCCATAATTTAAGACACAGACCTGTAACTCCATAATTAAGGACAATGACCTGTAACACCATAATTTAAGACACTGACCTGTAACTCCATAATTAAGGACACTGACCTGTAACTCCATAATTAAGGACACTGACCTGTGACTCCATAATTAAGGACACTGACCTGTAACTCCATAATTTAAGACACTGACCTGTAACTCCATAATTAAGGACACTGACCTGTAACTCCATAATTAAGGACACTGACCTGTAACTCCATAATTAAGGACACTGACCTGTAACTCCATAATTAAGGACACTGACCTGTAACTCCATAATTAAGGACACTGACCTGACTCCTGTGAACTCCATAATTAAGGACACTGACCTGTAACTCCATAATTAAGACACTGACCTGTAACTCCATAATTAAGGACTGACTGACCTGTAACTCCATACTTAAGGACACTGACCTGTAACTCCATAATTTAAGACACTGACCTGTAACTCCATAATTAAGGACACTGACCTGTAACTCCATAATTAAGGACACTGACCTGTAACTCCATAATTAAGGACACTGACCTGTAACTCCATAATTAAGGACACTGACCTGTACTGACTCCATAATTAAGGACACTGACACTGACCTGTAACTCCATAATTGACACCTGTAACTCCATAATTAAGGACACTGACCTGTAACTCCATAATTAAGGACACTGACCTGTAACTCCATAATTTAAGACACAGACCTGTAACTCCATAATTAAGGACACTGACCTGACTCCATAATTAAGGACACTGACCTGTAACTCCATAATTAAGGACACTGACCTGTAACTCCATAATTAAGGACACTGACCTGTAACTCCATAATTTAAGACACTGACCTGTAACTCCATAATTAAGGACACTGACCTGTAACTCCATAATTAAGGACACTGACCTGTAACTCCATAATTAAGGACACTGACCTGTAACTCCATAATTAAGGACACTGACCTGTAACTCCATAATTAAGGACACTGACCTGTAACTCCATAATTTAAGACACTGACCTGTAACTCCATAATTAAGGACACTGACCTGTAACTCCATAATTAAGGACACTGACCTGTAACTCCATAATTAAGGACACTGAACTCCATAATTAAGGACACTGACCTGTAACTCCATAATTACCCACACTGACCTGTAACTCCATAATTAAGAATACTGACCTGTAACTCCATAATTAAGGACACTGACCTGTAACTCCATAATTAAGGACACTGACCTGTAACTCCATAATTAAGGACACTGACCTGTAACTCCATAATTTAAGACACTGACCTGTAACTCCATAATTAAGGACACTGACCTGTAACTCCATAATTAAGGACACTGACCTGTAACTCCATAATTAAGGACACTGACCTGTAACTCCATAATTAAGGACAATGACCTGTAACTCCATAATTAAGGACACTGACCTGTAACTCCATAATTTAAGACACTGACCTGTAACTCCATAATTAAGGACACTGACCTAAACTCCATAATTAAGGACACTGACCTATGACTCCATAATTAAGGACACTGACCTGTAACTCCATAATTTAAGACACTGACCTGTAACTCCATAATTAAGGACACTGACCTTTAACTCCATAATTAAGGACATTGGCCTGTAACTCCAAAATTTAAGACACTGACCTGTAACTCCATAATTAAGGACACTGACCTGTAACTCCATAATTAAGGACACTGACCTGTAACTCCATAATTAAGGACACTGACCTGTAACTCCATAATTAAGGACACTGACCTGTAACTCCATAATTAAGGACACTGACCTGTAACTCCATAATTAAGGACACTGACCTGTAACTCCATAATTAAGGACACTGACCTGTAACTCCATAATTAAGGACACTGACCTGTAACTCCATAATTAAGGACACTGACCTGTGACTCCATAATCCGACTCTTGAACTCCAATAGTTGCTCATACTGGAGTTTCATTTTCTCTCCCTCCTTCAGCTTGTCCTTGTCCTGGGCCCGCTTCACTGTTAACAATAACAAGTGTTAGCACATATCTCCTGGGCCCGCTTCACTGTTAACAATAACAAGTGTTAGCACATATCTCCTGGGCCCACTTCACTGTTAACAATAACAAGTGTTAGCACATATCTCCTGGGCCCACTTCACTGTTAACAATAACAAGTGTTACCACATATCTCCTGGGCCCACTTCACTGTTAACAATAACTAGTACATATCTCCTGGGCATGCTTCACTCTTAACGAGTTAATATATATCTCTTGGGCCTCCTTCACTCTAAATAACAATAATACAAAAGAATTGACTGAATACAAAAGTTAACACAAGAGTTAAGAGTTGTTAACAGTTAT
>NC_091389.1:5654556-5737056 GCF_038502225.1 Cherax quadricarinatus | reverse complement strand
ACATAAATACACTTACATAATTGGTCACATTCGGAGGTAATCGTTATGCGGGGGTCCACTGTATTAAGTTTGTTGGGAAACACGACAAGTATTTCCTAACACGGGTCTTAGTCATATGATGACCCACAGTTGGAGCTTTTGGTCATCTGACCGAGGCCTTCTGCTGGCTTACTGGTCCATCTTTTAAAAATCATGGCTATAATTATGAACACTGAAGGTTAGTCACCAGATCTACATATGTGAGCCGTCAGCTATAGGCCTCCCACTTATTTCCACGCTAGGCATAGTAGAATCAACAAGGAAGCCTGGGCTTCTCCTCAAGACTCTCTTAATCATACGCCTCCAAGACATCCAACGTGTGTATTTCTTACTCCATTATCATCATAATGGGGAAGCAGTAAACCCACAGGGATTATACAGTGCCTGTGGGGGGGGATTTCTTACTCCACTAACCATTGACAACATGCCCATGCACTCAGCCCCAGGCCCAGACTCTTGAAACTCTGTGTTCACTAAGAACTGCATGAATCCACTTTTGTGTGCCCTAAGTATACTATGGAGAAGGAGCTTAGACATGGGTGAAATTCCACAGTCACTTAAAACAACGGATATAGCCCCACTTCATAAAGGTGGCAGCAAAGCATTAGCTAAGAACTAGACCAATAGCTCTAATGTCCCACATCATAAACATCTTTGAAAGAGTGCTAAGAAGCACAACAGCAAACCACTTGGATTCCCAAAAACTGCACAATCCAGTGCAACATAGGTTCAGAGGGGGTCGCACCTACCTCTCGCAACTACTGGATCATTATGATATGGTCTTGGATGCACTGGAAGAAAAACAGAATGCAGATGTAATATACACAAACTTTGCAAAAACCTTTGACAAGTGCGATCGTGACGTAATAGCGCACCAAATACATGCTAAGGGAATAACTGGCAAAGTGGGGAGATGGATCTTCAACTTTCTAACCAATCGAACACAAAGAGCAGTGGTAAACAGAGTTAAATCGGTGGCTGCCATAGTGAAAAGCTGTTTCAGAAGGCACAGTATTCGCCCCCATCCTGTTCCTCATCCTCATATCCGACATAGACAGAGATGTAATCCACAGCACCATGTCATCTTTTGCAGACAATACTAGGATCTGCATGAGACTGTCATCTATTGAGGACATGGTTAACCTACAAGAAAATATAAACCAAGTTTTCTAATGGGTAACGGAAAACAATATGATGTCCAATGAAGATAAATTCCAATTACTCCATTATGGAAAACTGGAGAAGATAATAATTAAAACCGAGTATACTACAAACTCTGAACACACACCAGAGCAAAAAAATAATGTGGGGGACCTTGGAGTGGTAATGTCTGAGGATCTCACTTTCAAGGATCACAACAGTGCCACGATCACAACTTCAAAGAAAATGATATGATGGATAATGAGAACGTTCAGAACAAGAGATGCCAAGCCAATGATGATCCTTTTCAAATCACTTGTTCTCTCTAGGCTGGAATACTGCTGTATATTAACATCTCCATTCAAGGCAGGTGAAATTGCACATATAAGTTCCATCATTTACCTCAACTACTGGGAACGCTTGGAAGCACTTGACTTGTACTTGCTGGAATGCAGGCACGAGAAATACAGTGGAACCTCGACTTACGAGTTTAATCCGTTCCGTGACCTAGCTCGTAAATCAGTTTGCTTGGATATCATATCAATTTTCCTCATTTAAATTAATTGAAAAGCCATTAATCCGTTCCAACGGAATTCCTGCTCTCAGAAGGCAAGACAAAATACTTCAATATGACGCTAATATCAACTCTACGGCTTATTTATCTATCACAATTCATCTAATATAACATAATAAACAATATAAATAACATAGAAACATGATACATACTCTAGAATGAATAAAATGTCATTATATGACTAGTGGTGGTGGCCATTCCCGCTCTCACTCTGACTATATCTTCCCATGCTCTTGTAAGAGAAAATGGAGTGTTTGTGAGGCTAACTCCACTAGATCATTAGTTTCATAATGAAAACACTGAAACAATGTAGTTATAAATAAGAAATGTTGCATAAAAGCATAATAAAACATAACAGAGAATGTAAAGAAATTAACTGGTTATATAAAGTGTGCATACACACTTACCTTGGAGCAGAGACGTTTACGGAGGTTGAGGGTGGAAGATAGGCAGAGTGGCGTATGGTGTCAGTCGCCCTATAAACCTCCAACAACAACATTGGAGGAGTTAGTTTTGTTTCGACTTTTTTCTATCACTTAATCGTTTAACTTACTTGCTACACTCTCAATGCTACACTTTTCAGGAACAGAGGTCCGCAGCTTAGAAATTATTGTAACGCTCTTGGCTGGTGCTATAGCCTTTATCAACTCCTCCTCCTTAAGTATTGTACATATTGTAGAAGTACAGTGGACCCCCGGTTTACGATATTTCATTCCAGAAGTATGTTCAGGTGCCAGTACTGACCGAATTTGTTCCCATAAGGAATATTGTGAAGTAGATTAGTCCATTTCAGACCCCCAAACATACACATACAAACACACTTGCATAAATACACTTACATAACTGGTCACATTGGGAGCTGATCGTAAACCGGGGGTCCACTGTACTTTGCTGGTATTGCCTGGCCAAGTCCACAACCGCACACCTCGCTTGCTTATCTATGATTTCATGCTTTAATTCCAAGGAAATCATCCTCTTTTTCTTCCCAACACTGTCCTTGGCACTTACTTTCTTAGGACCCATGGTTATAAAAAAAAATTTGGCCAATTAACTGTACAAAATGCAAGCAAAGCACGACAAAAATGCTTCCACGGCGAAGAACACATGCGCTGCTCACCGAATGTTTTGGCATTCGCTAAGCCAACCAGTGGCGGTGTTCTGAAGCTCCTCATTAATATTATTATGCATTATTATTATTATAATAATTATAATAATTATTATTATTAATTTAGGGAACTGAAGCTCATTAATAATAATAATAATTATTATTATTATTATTGATTTAGGGAACCGGAGCACAGATCCAATTCCATAGATCAAGAGCCCCTCACTGGTATCAAGGTTCCTTGATTTAGGGGCTCTTCATTTCAGGAATTGGATCTGTGCTCCAGTTCCCTAAATTAATAATAACAGTATTATAAAAATAATAATAATAATAATAATGATAATAATAATAATAATAATAATAAATAATAATAATAATAATAATAATAATAATAATAATAATAAATAATAATAATAATAATAATGATAATAATAATAATAATAATAATAATAATAATAAGCTTCAGAACACCACCACTAGTTGGCACAGCACACTGTTTACTTCACTGTGGTCGTGCTTTGCTTGCATTTTTACAGTTAATTGGCCAAATTTCATTTTTCTGAAGCTAATAAAACAAAAAATACGAAATTTGATGGAAAATTGACGAAATTATGCTCTCGTGAATTTTGATGTGTCAGCGATATTTACGCAGCGGCGATTTTGCCGACTTTGACTGCCATTTTAGGCCAATTACCTTATTCCAGTCGATCAAATTCTTAGCTATTTCACTAGTACAGTGGACCCCCGGTTAACGATATTTTTTCACTCCAGAAGTATGTTCAGGTGCCAGTACTGACCGAATTTGTTCCCATAAGAAATATTGTGAAGTAGATTAGTCCATTTCAGACCCCCAAACATACACATACAAACGCACTTACATAAATACACTTACATAATTGGTCGCATTCAGAGGTGATCGTTATGCGGGGGTCCACTGTATTACTTCTATTCTATCAATTGAGCACAAGAAATCACCAACTGCTTCAACTACAAAATAAAGTGATCAGAAATTGGCAATTCGGCCAATTTAATGCAAAGTTCAAAATACAGTGGACCCCCGGTTAACGATTTTAATCCGTGCAAGAGGGGTAATTGTTATGCGAAATAATCGCTATGTGAATGAATTTTCCCCATAAGAAATAATGGAAATCAAATTAATCCGTGCAAGACACCCAAAAGTATGAAAAAAAAAATTTTACCACATGAAATATACATTTTCCCACACACAAAGAGAAGGATACATGCACAATAGTAGAGTAGTACATGCACAGTATATATTGTGCATGTACTAGTCTACTAAATGAAGAATAAATGACACTTACCTTTATTGAAGATGCAGCAATGACTGATGAGACACTGTGTCCTGGGAGTGCCTTTTCCTCCTGAGTACTGTAGGTCCTGTTTGGCATTTTCTTCCAGAACATGCCTTATCACACTGTGTATGCCACTACGATTCTTAAATCTCTCAAACCAACCTTTGCTGGCTTTAAATTCACCAATATGAGCACTAGTTCCAGGCATTTTTCCCTGTTCACCTGGGTGTTAGTCGACTTGTGTGGGTTGCATCCTGGGAGACAAGATTAAGGACCCCAATGGAAATAAGTTAGACAGTCTTCGATGACACTGACTTTTTTGGGTTATCCTGGGTGGCAAATCCTCTGGGGTTAATTGTTTCTTGGTATTCTCAATAAGCCACACCAACAACGGTGCTACAGCAGCAGCAGCAGCTGACAGTGCAGCAGCAGCAGCAGCTGTACCACCAATAGTAGCGATGGTTGATTGGGGTTTATTATACAACCTGGCCAGCTCGGAGACATGCACTCCACTTTCATACTTATCAATGATCTTTTTCTTCATCTCTATTGTAATTCTCACCCTTATTGCTGTAGGGTTGGCACTAGAAGCTTTCTTGGGGCCCATGGTCACTTATTTTCCAGAAAAAGCACCGAAAACACTGTAATAATACGAAATATTCCGATTGTATGCTTGGATGTTACCGCGGAGGCTGGCTGGTAAACAATGCCACCGGCGGAACATGTGAGCGTGGCTCAGGCCGCGTCTCGGACGAAAATCGGTAAGCGGGTTTTTAAGCGGTATGTGAGGCAAAATTTTTGCGATTAAAGTAAGCGGTATGCGAAATAATCGCTATGTGATGCCATCGTTATGCGGGGGTCCACTGTACTCCAATTTCAAAATAGGATCCAGAATAAACAATGTAGGTATTCCTGGCACTAAACTAACATTTCCTCTGTTCATTAGTTATATTTTGAGGCTTTACAAATGAATTCCATTTTGATTTTTAATTCACATAATGAATTTTTATTCAAACCAAAAAATAAAAGATTTACTGTTATGCAATATTGTAATAATTGTATAAATAATATCAGCACATTTGTGAACATAAATTAGACCCACCAGCTGGCGTGTATTAGACGTGTGAGGTCATTTGTTTACTCTTGAACATCGACAAAAATTTAACATTTCCGCTACTTTGAGCTCAGTTTCAAGCCATTTCCAGTACTAAAACTAATCAAAATCATCTCTATTTCTGTAATATATCTTCCATTCTATCAAATGAGACCAAGAAATCGCAAATACAACTATAAAAAACACGAAAAAACACTGCAAAGTCGCTGTTTTAATCGAAAATTATGGTCTCATTTTTTTTTCTCTCATTATGCACTGTGTGCTGCAGGATTTGTTTTATGTGGAGCACACATACCACATAGATGTGTTCTCTCATAACTAGGCCCAAATTTACTGCTCACAACTTATCAGAATGAGCTGAGCTCATGGTGTAGATCTACAGTTTGGACCCTCAATGTAAAGCCGTAGATCTACAGAACGGACCCTGAAAGGGTTAAGTGCCTAGGACAGTGTTGAGAAGAAAAAGAGGATGATTTCCATGGAATTAAATCATGAAATCACAGATAAACAAGTGAGGTGTGCGGGCTGTGGGTTGAGGGGGAAGCTCGCTTGTAACTCTGAGCAAAAAATCAACTGGGCAATGGCTCGTATCTTGAAAAACTCGTATTGTTGTTGGGACACTCGTAAGTCGAGGTTCCACTGTATATCATAATCTACACTTGGAAAATCTTAGAAGGAATGGTCCCAAATCTATACACAGAAATTATTCCCTATGAAAAGTAGGGGCGCCATTGGTACACTAAGAGAAATCACCATAAATGTCTGGGGCGCAAGACTGTTCAACAGCCTCCCACTATGCATATGAGGAATTACCAATAGGCCCTTGGCTGCCTTCAAGAGGGAGCTGAACAAAGACTAAAGTCGGTACCAGATCAGCCAGACTGTGGTTCGTATGTTGGACTGAGGCCAACAGTAACAGCCTGGTTGATCAGGCCATGATCCACTGGGAGGCCTGGTTGTGGAGGCTTTGATTCCCAGAATACCCTCCAGGTACACGTCACCTAGCATTGTCACACCATGATATCGCTCAGGTCATGCCTGACGTCACCCCATGATGTCCCACTGACAGTGTGAATTTGTAGTTTTATAGTGTTCAGTAGCATAATGTCACTTTTAATTCCTCTCAGTCAGTGCTCCATTACTAGTGTTCTCACATGTTTGTGAATGCCTGTGTCGATTTTTGTACAGAAAAGCATCATTTGCTAGTGCAAGCCACGTAGTCGAAATATTACCGTATGCGCAGTACAGGTATGCAAGTTTTCTATGAGTTCCCATTTGTGGTCTGAGCCCAGACCAATTTAACACCCTTGTCTTACATGTCATCCGTATGTGACATTTGTCAACTGATACTAGTCAGTCCAGGCATCAGATTACGCATGTCATCTGAGCCCTGTGTATAGACAGTATTTATGGTCACTGCTTTTGTAGACGTCACGTCAAAGTCGTCCCTGCTACGACGGCTGATACGCCTGAGTCATTCATGCTATGACTTACAATTGCCCGCACCAAGCTGTGCTACACTGAGTTCCAGGCAGTGACTGCCTGGAATGTGATAGTACCAGTCAAGAAGTGTCCTCCTGAGTCTCACGCCAGAACAAGTCCACCCAGATAATGAATACTGACGACGCCTCACTCGAGGGCACCAACATGTTGTGGCCCAGGCTGAGTAAACCCTGCAGTGACTACTCCATGATGACTGCTTCACCATTCCCAGATACATCACAGCAATGTCTCCTGATATGTTGTGCCATCTGTCTAAATACACCTACCATCCGACTTACGACCTGCTCGACTTACGACCACTCGACTTACGACCGTATTTTTTATGCCAAATTTCTGGGAAATAAACAAGTATTTGTGTTGCACACAGTGTTTATCCTAAACCTTACAGTATAAAATACAGTACTAACAGCATAAAAAGTAAAGTAAAACATGAAATACCAAAATAAAACAATAAAATAAAGTCATTACAAAAATGTTTTGTTGATATTCAGTAGTAAAGTTCGACTTACGACCATTTCGACTTACGACCGGTTTCTTGGAGCCGAACTCAGTCGTAAGTCGGATGGTAGGTGCACAGGAAGGTGTGCAGTGATGCCTCTGAGGCCTTGGACCACCATGTTTTACCACACCACATTTTCTTTTTTTTTCCTCCCTATAGGAATTTCTTTTTTTTTTTTTGTCCATGTCTATATGTATATATGTTTTATTTTATGTCTGTGCCCAGTTTCTGCAAGAGAGACTTAGTTTTTTCAGACATTTTACATGGTTGAGGACGACTGTGGGTAAGTGGCCGAGCAACGTATACCCCATTGGGGCTGAGATTTTGTGTCACCTCAGGGCTGCCATCTTGCAAGCCTTAGGCCTAGCTTCAGCCCACAAGATGCTGTATCTGCCTGGAATATATAGAGCATGGGAAGATAGGAGTCTAACATACAGAATGCCAGTCTACAACAAGTGACCCAAAAATAAGCAGATACCCACTGGAAAAAACATAGGAAAGAAAACAACAGCTAGTTCAGTCCCCAGCCCCAGGGCTGACCCAGACCCAGCCCCCAGCCATTGTGAAAATCTGGATTCGGTTAAAGACTCCTCCACAGCCACCAAAGCCATAGCCCCTAGTACAGATGTAGTAGAAGAGTCCTCTTCTGGGGTAGACCCTTCTGCAGCCATCACAGTCATAGCCCCTAGTACAGATTTAGTAAAAGAGTCCTCTTCTGGGGTAGACCCTTCTGCAGCCATCACAGTCATAGCCTCTAGTACAGATTTAGTAGAGGAGTCCTATTCCAGGGGAAATGCTAGCATCATGACAACTTTGTAGATGAATGGTTCAGAGAACCTACATGTTGATAAATTAGACACATGTGCAACTCTTGGGTATCTTTATTGAGGAAACGTTTTGCCACACAGTGGCTTCATCAGTCCATACAAAGGAGAATCTTGAAGAACAGGAGGAGAATGAGGTAATCAGTCCCTCAACCTTGAGTCGATGTGGTCAGTCCATCAATCTTGAATAGATTGATGGACTGACCACATCGGCTCAAGGTTGAGGGACTGATTACCTCATTCTCCTCCTGTTCTTCACCATTCTCCTTTGTATGGACTGATGAAGCCACTGTGTGGCGAAACGTTTCCTCAAATAAGATACCCAAGAATTGCACGTGTGTCTAATTTATCATCATGACAACTGATGGTGGTGTCTCTGGTTTGGCTATGGAGGACAATAGTGCAGTTCTAGGGTCTGCACAGATTAGAAATACATCCAGTACGAATTGTATCCAGCCAAAAACAAAATGGTGTAAATTCTATGCTTGGGGCATCTGTAAACATGGAATATCAGGGAAAATGAATGGGGCATGCAACTTTGAGCATCCCAAAAAATGCCGCGACCTCCTGTCTAAAGGAGTGTGTCGTTCTACCTCTTGCAAATTCTTCCGCCCTGAGATGTGTCAGTCTTCAGTCCTTCAAAAACAATGTTACAATACCAACTGCACTGCATACCATTTAAAAGGGACCAGGAAGCACACACCCTGTACAACAAATCATAGTAGCTATGGTAGCTATGACAACACCAAGTGAGGTGAGAGATGAGAGTGGGTGAGATGTTATCAACAAATTTTGTTGAAAATAAGAAAAAGTTTTGGAGTGAGATTAACAAGTTAAGAAAGCCTAGAGAACAAATGGATTTGTCAGTTAAAAATAGGAGAGGAGAGTTATTAAATGGAGAGTTAGAGGTATTGGGAAGATGGAGGGAATATTTTGAGGAATTGTTAAATGTTGATGAAGATAGGGAAGCTGTGATTTCGTGTTTACCTGGAGTTTACCTGGATAGTGTATAGGGCAAGGAGGAATAACATCTTGTAGGAGTGAGGAAGAGCCAGTTGTGAGTGTGGGGGAAGTTCGTGAGGCAGTAGGTAAAATGAAAGGGGGTAAGGCAGCCAGGATTGATGGGATAAAGATAGAAATGTTAAAAGCAGGTGGGGATATAGTTTTGGAGTGGTTGGTGCAATTATTTAATAAATGTATGGTAGAGGGTAAGGTACCTAGGGATTGGCAGAGAGCATGCATAGTTCCTTTGTATAAAGGCAAAGGGGACAAAAGAGAGTGCAAAAATTATAGGGGGATAAGTTTGTTGAGTATACCTGGTAAAGTGTATGGTAGAGTTATTATTGAAAGAATTAAGAGTAAGATGGAGAATAGGATAGCAGATGAACAAGGAGGCTTTAGGAAAGGTAGGGGGTGTGTGGACCAGGTGTTTACAGTGAAACATATAAGTCAACAGTATTTAGATAAGGCTAAAGAGGTCTTTGTGGCATTTATGGATTTGGAAAAGGCGTATGACAGGGTGGATAGGGGGGCAATGTGGCAGATGTTGCAGGTTTATGGTGTAGGAGGTAGGTTACTGAAAGCAGTAAAGAGTTTTTACGAGGATAGTGAGGCTCAAGTTAAGAGTATGTAGGAAAGAGGGAAATTATTTCCCAGTAAAAGTAGGCCTTAGACAAGGATGTATGATGTCACCGTGGTTGTTTAATATATTTACAGATGGGGTAGTAAGAGAAGTAAATGCGAGGGTCTTGGCAAGAGGCGTGGAGTTAAAAGATAAAGAATCACTCATAAAGTGTGAGTTGTCACAGTTGCTCTTTGCTGATGACACTGTGCTCTTGGGAGATTCTGAAGAGAAGTTGCAGAGGCTGGTGGATGAATTTGGTAGGGTATGCAAAAGAAGAAAATTAAAAGTGAATACAGGAAAGAGTAAGGTTATGAGGATAACAAAAAGATTAGGTGATGAAAGATTGGATATCAGATTGGAGGGAGAGAGTATGGAGGAGGTGAATGTATTCAGATATTTGGGAGTAGACGTGTCAGCGGATGGGTCTATGAAAGATGAGGTGAATCATAGAATTGATGAGGGGAAAAGGGTTAGTGGTGCACTTAGGAGTCTGTGGAGACAAAGAACTTTGTCCTTGGAGGCAAAGAGGGGAATGTATGAGAGTATAGTTTTACCAACGCTCTTATATGGGTGTGAAGCATGGATGATGAATGTTGCAGCGAGGAGAAGGCTGGAGGCAGTGGAGATGTCATGTCTGAGGGCAATGTGTGGTGTGAATATAATGCAGAGAATTCGTAGTTTGGAAGTTAGGAGGAGGTGCGGGATTACCAAAACTGTTGTCCAGAGGGCTGAGGAAGGGTTGTTGAGGTGGTTCAGACATGTAGAGAGAATGGAGCGAAACAGAATGACTTCAAGAGTGTATCAGTCTGTAGTGGAAGGAAGGCGGGGTAGGAGTTGGCCTAGAAAAGGTTGGAGGGAGGGGGTAAAGGAGGTTTTGTGTGTGAGGGGCTTGGACTTCCAGCAGGCATGCGTGAGCATGTTTGATAGGAGTGTATGGAGACAAATGGTTTTTAATACTTGACGTGCTGTTGGAGTGTGAGCAAAGTAACATTTATGAAGGGGTTCAGGGAATCCGGCAGGCCGGACTTGAGTCCTGGAGATGGGAAGTACAGTGCCTGCACTCTGAAGGAGGGGTGTTAATGTTGCAGTTTAAAAACTAGTGTAAAGCACCCTTCTGGCAAGACAGTGATGGAGTGAATGATGGTGAAAGTTTTTCTTTTTCGGGTCACCCTGCCTTGGTGGGAATAGGCCAGTGTGATAAAAAATAAAAATAAAAAAAAAATGAAGAAAGAAAATGGAAAGAGATGACCAAAATAGTCCACCACCTTGGAGCCTTGTTGGATTGGAGGCACAACCAGTGGCACCTCCGGGCTCACAACTACTGATGCCAACAACAAAATCCCCCCAACAAACATGCAACACGACCTCATTTATATTTGCTAATATACAGGACCTTAAACCATCCACCACCAACAAAATGCCTCTCATTAGTGGACTTCTAGGGGAGTCAAATGCACTGTTTGCAGCCTTCACAGAGACCCATGCAAAAGATTACTTTGACAGTGAAATATGGATACCTGGATACAACCTTTTCAGATGCGACAGAAAGAACAGGCAACAAGGGGGGGTTGGCCTGTACGTCAAAGAGTCGCTCATTTGCACAGAGATACTGAACACCACAAATGATGTAGTTGAAGTTCTGACAATAAAAATCGAGAACCAAAACTTAGTCAATGTACTTGTATATAAGCCACCAGATGCAACTTCCCAACAGTTCAAAGAACAACTATCAAAAATTGACTCCTGTCTGGATAACTTTCCAGCCCCATCCCCAAACATCTTGCTGCTTGCTGACTTCAATCTAAGACATACAAAATGGAAGAATATAGCAAATAATGTAGCAGAAATAATCCCTGGAGGTAGCTCAGAAGAAAAGTCACACATACAGGAGCTGCTGAATTTCTGCAACAAACACACCCTAAGTCAGCAGATAGTGGAGCCAACAAGACAGGAGAACACACTAGACCTTATTTTCACAAATAATTAGGACCTGGTAAGAAACATAACAATATCAAAAACAACAAATTCTGATCACAATCTAATTGAAGTCCAGACTTGCATGCACAGGAGTCCTGATCAGCAAAATGCATACAGCTATGAGGGTACCTTTACCAAATTCAACTTCATACAGCTATGAGGGTACCTTTACCAAATTCAACTTTAACAACAAGAACATCATCTGGGATCAGGTAAACTATGACCCTAAATGAAACATGTTGGAAAGATATCTTAAATTACATGGACCCAAACCAATGCCTTGAAAAGATCAACCTCCTGGTAGCTGAAGTATGTTCAAGGTATATTCCTCTAGGAAAAAAGAAAAGAAGTACAGTGGACCCCCGGTTTACGATCAGCTCCCAATGCGACCAATTATGTAAGTGTATTTATGTAAGTGCGTTTGTATGTGTATGTTTGGGGGTCTGAAATGGACTAATCTAATTCACAATATTCCTTATGGGAACAAATTCAGTCAGTACTGGCACCTGAACATACTTCTAGAATGAAATAATATCGTAAACCGGGGGTCCACTGTATACTGGAGAGAGAGAGAGAGAGAGAGAGAGAGAGAGAGATGCTCCCTCTACAGGAGAAGACAAAGAATCATTGAGCTCCTCAAGAATACTAGATTATCTGAAACATGGAAGGAAGTACTAACCAGGAAAGTGGAAAATATCGAGCTAAAGTTAAAGGACTCACACAGGATCAAGGAGAGACAAGAGGACCTAAAAACGATTAGTGAAATTGAAAGAAATTTGAGATATTTCTTTTCATATGCCAAAAACAAGGCAAAAACCACTTCTAGTAGAGGGTCTCTGCTCAGGCAAGACGGATCCTAACAGACGACAACAAAGACATGAGCGAGATACTAAAATCTAAATATGACTCTGTGCTCAGCGAGTCATTGATCAGTCTAAAGACAGACAATCCAAACAATTTTTTCATGAATGAGCCTCAAAACCCTGCCAATGTATGCCAAATTTCTTACATAACCCTAAACATAACCCATTGATGACATGCCCATGCACTCAGCCCCAGGCCCAGACTCGTGGAACTCTGTGTTCATTAAGAACTTAGGGCTCTCATGGGCCCTAAGTATGCTATGGAGAAGGAGCTTAGATATAGGCGAGATTCCACAGTCACTAATAACAATGGATATAGCCCCACTCCATAAAGGTGGCAGCAAAGCATTAGCTAAGAACTATAGACCAATAGCTTTAACATCCCATATCAGGATAGCAAACCACCTGGACTCCCAAAAATTGCACAACCCTGGGCAACATGGTTTCAGAGCAGGTCGCTCCTGCCTCTCACAACTATTGGACCACTATGATATGGTCTTAGATGCACTGGAAAACAAACAGAATGCAGATGTAGTATACACAGATTTTGCAAAAGCCTTTGACAACTGCGACCATGGTGTAATAACACACAAAATGCGTGCTAAAGGGATAACTGGCAAAGTAGGCAGATGGATCTTCAACTTTCTAACCAATAGCACACAAAGAGTAGTGGTAAACAGTTAAATCAGATGCTGCCATAGTGAAGAGCTCTGTCCCACAATGCACAGTACTTGCTCCTATCATGTTCCTCATTCTCACATTGGACATAGACAGAGAGGTAAACCATCCTTTGCAGACGATACTAGGATCTGCGTGAGTGTGTCATCCACTGAGGACACGGCAAAGCTCCAAGAAGATATAAACCAAGTTTTCCAATAGGCAACAGAAAACAATATGATGTTCAATGAAGACAAATTCCAACTACTCCGTTATGGGAAACTGGAGGAAATAATAACTAGGACTGAGTATACTACAAACTCTAATTACACAATAGAGCGGAAAAGTATTCTGAAGGACCTAGGTTTGGTAATATCCGAAGACCTCACCTTGAAGGACCACAACAATGCCACTATCACATCTGCTAGGAAACTGATAGGATGGATAATGAGAACATTCAAGACAAGAGATGCTAAGCCAATGATGATCCTTTTTAAATCACTTGTTCTCTCTAGGCTGGAATACTGCTGTACATTAACATCACCATTCAAGGCAGGTGAAATTGCAGATCTAGAGAATGTATAGAGAACCTTTACTGCACGTATAAGTTCCATCAAGCACCTTAACTACTGGGAATGCCTGGAAGCACTTGACTTGTACTCACTGGAGCACAGGCAAGAGAGAGATATCATAATGTACACCTGGAAGATTCTGGAGGGACTGGTCCCTAATATGCATGCAGAAATCACTCCATGTGAAAGCAAAAGACTTGGCAGGCAATGCAACATACCCCCAGTGAAAAGTAGGGGCATCACTGGTACACTAAGAGAAAATGCAATAAGTGTCCAGGGCCCAAGACTGTTCAATAGCCTTCCACCAGCAATAAGGGGCATTACCAGTAGACCCCTGGTTGTCTTCAAGAGAGAGCTGGACAGATACCTAAAGTCGGTGCTGAATCGGTCAAGCTGTGTTTCATACGTTAAGACTGCGTGCGGCCAGCAGTAAAAGCCTCATTGGTCAGGCCCTGATCCACCGGGAGGCCTGGTCGTGGACCGGACCACAGGGGCGTTGATCCCCAGAATACCCTCCAGGTAGACTCCAGGTAGGTAAACGTCATCTTAGAGACAAGAAGCGTACTCCCTCTCTCTCCCGCCAGGCGGGGCCTGGCCTCAGGGCAGCCCAACATGCTATACCAGTACTAAGAACATTAATAAACCTACGTTATGCCTCCAAAGACTATTCATTCACCAAAACCATTTTGACTGATATGAGTGACCTGAAACACACCTGTGACCTGAAGCACTTGTGTCCTGAAGCACATGTGACCTGAAGCACATGTGACCTGAAGCATGTGGCCTGAAACACCTGTGACCTGAAAAAACTGTGACCTGAAGCACACCTGTGACATGAAGCATGCTGACCTGCAGTACATGTTGCCTGCAACACACCTGTGATGAAGTACCTATGACCTGAAGCACATGTGACCTGAAGCACACCTGTTTCCCGAATCACCTGTGACCTGAAATACATGTTACTACAAGCACACTTGTGACCTGAAGCACATGTGACCTGAAACATATGGGACTAGAACCATACCTGTGACCAGAAGCACCTGTGACAAGCACAGCTGTAACCTGGACCACATCTCTGACCTTAATCACCTGTGATTTGAAGCACACATTAACCTGAAGCACACTTGTGACCTGAAGACATGATCCAGGTTGTGTTAGAAGTGATCTAGGTTGTTAGAAGTGATCCAGATTGTGTTAGAAGTAATCCAGGTTGTTAGAAGTGATCTAGGTTGTTAGAAGTGATCTAGGTTGTTAGAAGTGATCTAGGTTGTTAGAAGTGGTCTAGGTTGTTAGAAGTGATCTAGGTTGTTAGAAGTGGTCTAGGTTGTTAGAAGTGATCTAGGTTGTGTTAGAAGTGATCTAGGTTGTTAGAAGTGGTCTACGTTGTTAGAAGTGATCTAGGTTGTTAGAAGTGATCTAGGTTGTTAGAAGTGATCTAGGTTGTTAGAAGTGGTCTAGGTTGTTAGAAGTGATCTAGGTTGTGTTAGAAGTGATCTAGGTTGTTAGAAGTGGTCTAGGTTGTTAGAAGTGGTCTAGGTTGTTAGAAGTGATCTAGGTTGTTAGAAGTGATCTAGGTTGTGTTAGAAGTGATCTAGGTTGTTAGAAGTGGTCTAGGTTGTTAGAAGTGGTCTAGGTTGTTAGAAGTGGTCTAGGTTGTTAGAAGTGATCTAGGTTGTGTTAGAAGTGGTCTAGGTTGTTAGAAGTGATCTAGGTTGTTAGAAGTGGTCTAGGTTGTTAGAAGTGGTCTAGGTTGTTAGAAGTGATCTAGGTTGTTAGAATTGGTCTAGGTTGTTAGAAGTGGTCTAGGTTGTTAGAAGTGGTCTAGGTTGTTAGAAGTGATCTAGGTTGTTAGAAGTGATCCAGATTGTGTTAGAAGTGATCTAGGTTGTTAGAAGTGATCCAGATTGTGTTAGAAGTAATCCAGGTTGTTAGAAGTGATCCAGATTGTGTTAGAAGTAATCCAGGTTGTTAGAAGTGATCCAGATTGTGTTAGAAGTGATCTAGGTTGTGTTAGAAGTGATCTAGGTTGTTAGAAGTGATCTAGGTTGTTAGAAGTGATCTAGGTTGTGTTAGAAGTGATCTAGGTTGTTAGAAGTGGTCTAGGTTGTTAGAAGTGGTCTAGGTTGTTAGAAGTGATCTAGGTTGTGTTAGAAGTGATCTAGGTTGTTAGAAGTGGTCTAGGTTGTTAGAAGTGATCTAGGTTGTTAGAAGTGATCTAGGTTGTTAGAAGTGATCCAGATTGTGTTAGAAGTGATCTAGGTTGTTAGAAGTGATCTAGGTTGTTAGAAGTGGTCTAGGTTGTTAGAAGTGGTCTAGGTTGTTAGAAGTGATCTAGGTTGTTAGAAGTGATCCAGATTGTGTTAGAAGTGATCTAGGTTGTTAGAAGTGATCTAGGTTGTTAGAAGTGGTCTAGGTTGTTAGAAGTGGTCTAGGTTGTTAGAAGTGATCTAAGTTGTTAGAAGTGATCTAGGTTGTTAGAAGTGATCTAGGTTGTTAGAAGTGATCTAAGTTGTTAGAAGTGATCTACGTTGTTAGAAGTGATCTAGGTTGTTAGAAGTGATCTAGGTTGTGTTAGAAGTGATCTAGGTTGTTAGAAGTGATCTAGGTTGTGTTAGAAGTGATCTAGGTTGTGTTAGAAGTGATCTAGGTTGTGTTAGAAGTGATCTAGGTTGTGTTAGAAGTGATCTAGGTTGCTAGAAGTGATCTAGGTTGTGTTAGAAGTGATCTAGGTTGTGTTAGAAGTGATCTAGGTTGTGTTAGAAGTGATCTAGGTTGTGTTAGAAGTGATCTAGGTTGTGTTAGAAGTGACATAGGTTGTGTTAGAAGTGATCTAGGTTGTTAGAAGTGATCTAGGTTGTGTTAGAAGTGATCTAGGTTGTGTTAGAAGTGATCTAGGTTGTGTTAGAAGTGATCTAGGTTGTGTTAGAAGTGATCTAGGTTGTGTTAGAAGTGATCTAGGTTGTTAGAAGTGATCTAGGTTGTGTTAGAAGTGATCTAGGTTGTGTTAGAAGTGATCTAGGTTGTGTTAGAAGTGATCTAGGTTGTGTTAGAAGTGATCTAGTTTGTTAGATGTGATCTATGTTTTGTTAGAAGTGATCTAGGTTGTGTTAGAAGTGATCTAGGTTGTGTTAGAAGTGATCTAGGTTGTTAGAAGTGATCTAGGTTGTTAGAAGTGATCTAGGTTGTTAGAAGTGATCTAGTGATCTAGGATGTTAGAAGTGATCTAGGTTGTGTTAGAAGTGATCTAGGTTGTTAGAAGTGATCTAGGTTGTGTTATAAGTGATCTAGGTTGTGTTAGAAGTGATCTAGGTTGTGTTAGAAGTGATCTAGGATCTAGGTTGTTAGAAGTGATCTAGGTTGTGTTAGGAGTGATCTAGGTTGTTAGAAGTGATCTAGGTTGTTAGAAATGATCTAGGTTGTGTTAGAAGTGATCTAGGATCTAGGTTGTTAGAAGTGATCTAGGTTGTTAGAAGTGATCTAGGTTGTGTTAGAAGTGATCTAGGTTGTGTTAGAAGTGATCTAGGTTGTGTTAGAAGTGATCTAGGTTGTTAGAAGTGATCTAGGTTGTTAGAAGTGATCTAGGTTGTTAGAAGTGATCTAGGTTGTTAGAAGTGATCTAGGTTGTGTTAGAAATGATCTAGGTTGTGTTAGAAGTGATCTAGGTTGTGTTAGAAGTGATCTAGGTTGTGTTAGAAGTGACATAGGTTGTTAGAAGTGATCTAGGTTGTTAGAAGTGATCTAGGTTGTGTTAGAAGTGATCTAGGTTGTTAGAAGTGATCTAGGTTGTGTTAGAAGTGATCTAGGTTGTGTTAGAAGTGATCTAGGTTGTGTTAGAAGTGATCTAGGTTGTTAGAAGTGATCTAGGTTGTGTTAGAAGTGATCTAGGTTGTGTTAGAAGTGATCTAGGTTGTGTTAGAAGTGATCTAGGTTGTGTTAGAAGTGATCTAGGTTGTTAGAAGTGATCTAGGTTGTGTTAGAAGTGATCTAGGTTGTGTTAGAAGTGATCTAGGTTGTGTTAGAAGTGATCTAGGTTGTGTTAGAAGTGATCTAGGTTGTTAGAAGTGATCTAGGTTGTGTTAGAAGTGATCTAGGTTGTGTTAGAAGTGATCTAGGATGTTAGAAGTGATCTAGGTTGTGTTAGAAGTGATCTAGGTTGTTAGAAGTGATCTAGGTTGTGTTAGAAGTGATCTAGGTTGTGTTAGAAGTGATCTAGGTTGTTAGAAGTGATCTAGGTTGTGTTAGAAGTGATCTAGGTTGTGTTAGAAGTGATCTAGGTTGTTAGAAGTGATCTAGGTTGTGTTAGAAGTGATCTAGGTTGTTAGAAGTGATCTAGGTTGTTAGAAGTGATCTAGGTTGTGTTAGAAGTGATCTAGGTTGTGTTAGAAGTGATCTAGGTTGTTAGAAGTGATCTAGGTTGTTAGAAGTGATCTAGGTTGTGTTAGAAGTGATCTAGGTTGTGTTAGAAGTGATCTAGGTTGTGTTAGAAGTGATCTAGGTTGTTAGAAGTGATCTAGGTTGTTAGAAGTGATCTAGGTTGTTAGAAGTGATCTAGGTTGTTAGAAGTGATCTAGGTTGTTAGAAGTGATCTAGGTTGTGTTAGAAGTGATCTAGGTTGTGTTAGAAGTGATCTAGGTTGTTAGAAGTGATCTAGGTTGTTAGAAGTGATCTAGGTTGTGTTAGAAGTGATCTAGGTTGTGTTAGAAGTGATCTAGGTTGTGTTAGAAGTGATCTAGGTTGTTAGAAGTGATCTAGGTTGTGTTAGAAGTGATCTAGGTTGTGTTAGAAGTGATCTAGGTTGTGTTAGAAGTGATCTAGGTTGTGTTAGAAGTGATCTAGGTTGTGTTAGAAGTGATCTAGGTTGTGTTAGAAGTGATCTAGGTTGTGTTAGAAGTGATCTAGGTTGTGTTAGAAGTGATCTAGGTTGTGTTAGAAGTGATCTAGGTTGTTAGAAGTGATCTAGGTTGTTAGAAGTGATCTAGGTTGTTAGAAGTGATCTAGGTTGTTAGAAGTGGTCTAGGTTGTTAGAAGTGATCTAGGTTGTGTTAGAAGTGATCTAGGTTGTGTTAGAAGTGATCTAGGTTGTGTTAGAAGTGATCTAGGTTGTTAGAAGTGATCTAGGTTGTTAGAAGTGATCTAGGTTGTTAGAAGTGATCTAGGTTGTGTTAGAAGTGATCTAGGTTGTGTTAGAAGTGATCTAGGTTGTGTTAGAAGTGATCTAGGTTGTGTTAGAAGTGATCTAGGTTGTGCTAGAAGTGATCTAGGTTGTGTTAGAAGTGATCTAGGTTGTGTTAGAAGTGATCTAGGTTGTGTTAGAAGTGATCTAGGTTGTTAGAAGTGATCTAGGTTGTTAGAAGTGATCTAGGTTGTTAGAAGTGATCTAGGTTGTGTTAGAAGTGATCTAGGTTGTGTTAGAAGTGATCTAGGTTGTGTTAGAAGTGATCTAGGTTGTGTTAGAAGTGATCTAGGTTGTGTTAGAAGTGATCTAGGTTGTGTTAGAAGTGATCTAGGTTGTGTTAGAAGTGATCTAGGTTGTTAGAAGTGATCTAGGTTGTTAGAAGTGATCTAGGTTGTGTTAGAAGTGATCTAGGTTGTTAGAAGTGATCTAGGTTGTTAGAAGTGATCTAGGTTGTGTTAGAAGTGATCTAGGTTGTGTTAGAAGTGATCTAGGTTGTTAGAAGTGATCTAGGTTGTGTTAGAAGTGATCTAGGTTGTGTTAGAAGTGATCTAGGTTGTTAGAAGTGATCTAGGTTGTGTTAGAAGTGATCTAGGTTGTGTTAGAAGTGATCTAGGTTGTGTTAGAAGTGATCTAGGTTGTTAGAAGTGATCTAGGTTGTGTTAGAAGTGATCTAGGTTGTGTTAGAAGTGATCTAGGTTGTGTTAGAAGTGATCTAGGTTGTGTTAGAAGTGATCTAGGTTGTGTTAGAAGTGATCTAGGTTGTGTTAGAAGTGATCTAGGTTGTGTTAGAAGTGATCTAGGTTGTTAGAAGTGATCTAGGTTGTTAGAAGTGATCTAGGTTGTGTTAGAAGTGATCTAGGTTGTGTTAGAAGTGATCTAGGTTGTGTTAGAAGTGATCTAGGTTGTGTTAGAAGTGATCTAGGTTGTTAGAAGTGATCTAGGTTGTGTTAGAAGTGATCTAGGTTGTGTTAGAAGTGATCTAGGTTGTGTTAGAAGTGATCTAGGTTGTGTTAGAAGTGATCTAGGTTGTGTTAGAAGTGATCTAGGTTGTGTTAGAAGTGATCTAGGTTGTTAGAAGTGATCTAGGTTGTGTTAGAAGTGATCTAGGTTGTTAGAAGTGATCTAGGTTGTGTTAGAAGTGATCTAGGTTGTGTTAGAAGTGATCTAGGTTGTGTTAGAAGTGATCTAGGTTGTGTTAGAAGTGATCTAGGTTGTGTTAGAAGTGATCTAGGTTGTTAGAAGTGATCTAGGTTGTGTTAGAAGTGATCTAGGTTGTGTTAGAAGTGATCTAGGTTGTGTTAGAAGTGATCTAGGTTGTGTTAGAAGTGATCTAGGTTGTGTTAGAAGTGATCTAGGTTGTGTTAGAAGTGATCTAGGTTGTGTTAGAAGTGATCTAGGTTGTGTTAGAAGTGATCTAGGTTGTGTTAGAAGTGATCTAGGTTGTTAGAAGTGATCTAGGTTGTTAGAAGATCTAGGTTGTGTTAGAAGTGATCTAGGTTGTGTTAGAAGTGATCTAGGTTGTGTTAGAAGTGATCTAGGTTGTGTTAGAAGTGATCTAGGTTGTGTTAGAAGTGATCTAGGTTGTGTTAGAAGTGATCTAGGTTGTGTTAGAAGTGATCTAGGTTGTGTTAGAAGTGATCTAGGTTGTGTTAGAAGTGATCTAGGTTGTGTTAGAAGTGATCTAGGTTGTGTTAGAAGTGATCTAGGTTGTGTTAGAAGTGATCTAGGTTGTGTTAGAAGTGATCTAGGTTGTTAGAAGTGATCTAGGTTGTGTTAGAAGTGATCTAGGTTGTTAGAAGTGATCTAGGTTGTGTTAGAAGTGATCTAGGTTGTGTTAGAAGTGATCTAGGTTGTGTTAGAAGTGATCTAGGTTGTGTTAGAAGTGATCTAGGTTGTGTTAGAAGTGATCTAGGTTGTGTTAGAAGTGATCTAGGTTGTGTTAGAAGTGATCTAGTGATCTAGGTTGTTAGAAGTGATCTAGGTTGTGTTAGATCTATCTAGGTTGTGTTAGAAGTGATCTAGGTTGTGTTAGAAGTGATCTGGTTGTGTTAGAAGTGATCTAGGTTGTGTTAGAAGTGATCTAGGTTGTGTTAGAAGTGATCTAGGTTGTGTTAGAAGTGATCTAGGTTGTGTTAGAAGTGATCTAGGTTGTGTTAGAAGTGATCTAGGTTGTGTTAGAAGTGATCTAGAAGTGATCTAGGTTGTTAGAAGTGATCTAGGTGTTAGAAGTGATCTAGGTTGTGTTAGAAGTGATCTAGGTTGTGTTAGAAGTGATCTAGGTTGTTAGAAGTGATCTAGGTTGTGTTAGAAGTGATCTAGGTGTTAGAAGTGATCTAGGTTGTGTTAGAAGTGATCTAGGATCTAGGTTGTTAGAAGTGATCTAGGTTGTGTTAGAAGTGATCTAGGTTGTGTTAGAAGTGATCTAGGTTGTGTTAGAAGTGATCTAGGTTGTGTTAGAAGTGATCTAGGTTGTGTTAGAAGTGATCTAGGTTGTGTTAGAAGTGATCTAGGTTGTGTTAGAAGTGATCTAGGTTGTGTTAGAAGTGATCTAGGTTGTGTTAGAAGTGATCTAGGTCTGTGTTAGAAGTGATCTAGGTTGTGTTAGAAGTGATCTAGGTTGTGTTAGAAGTGATCTAGGTTGTGTTAGAAGTGATCTAGCTTGTGTTAGAAGTGATCTAGGTTGTGTTAGAAGTGATCTAGGTTGTGTTAGAAGTGATCTAGGTTGTGTTAGAAGTGATCTAGGTTGTGTTAGAAGTGATCTAGGTTGTGTTAGAAGTGATCTAGGTTGTGTTAGAAGTGATCTAGGTTGTGTTAGAAGTGATCTAGGTTGTGTTAGAAGTGATCTAGGTGTTAGAAGTGATCTAGGTTGTGTTAGAAGTGATCTAGGTTGTGTTAGAAGTGATCTAGGTTGTGTTAGAAGTGATCTAGGTTGTGTTAGAAGTGATCTAGGTTGTGTTAGAAGTGATCTAGGTTGTGTTAGAAGTGATCTAGGTTGTGTTAGAAGTGATCTAGGTTGTGTTAGAAGTGATCTAGGTTGTGTTAGAAGTGATCTAGGTTGTTAGAAGTGATCTAGGTTGTGTTAGAGGTGATCTAGGTTGTGTTAGAAGTGATCTAGGTTGTGTTAGAAGTGATCTAGGTTGTGTTAGAAGTGATCTAGGTTGTGTTAGAAGTGATCTAGGTAGGTTGTGTTAGAAGTGATCTAGGTTGTGTTAGAAGTGATCTAGGTTGTGTTAGACGTGTTCTATGTTGTGTTAGAAGTGATCTAGGTTGTGTTAGAAGTGATCTAGGTTGTGTTAGAAGTGATCTAGGTTGTGTTAGAAGTGATCTAGGTTGTGTTAGAAGTGATCTAGTTTGTTAGAAGAGATCTAGGTTGTGTTAGAAGAGATCTAGGTTGTGTTAGAAGTGATCTAGGTTGTGTTAGAAGTGATCTAGGTTGTGTTAGAAGTGATCTAGGTTGTGTTAGAAGTGATCTAGGTTGTGTTAGAAGTGATCTAGGTTGTGTTAGAAGTGATCTAGGTTGTGTTAGAAGTGATCTAGGTTGTGTTAGAAGTGATCTAGGTTGTGTTAGAAGTGATCTAGGTTGTGTTAGAAGTGATCTAGGTTGTGTTAGAAGTGATCTAGGTTGTGTTAGAAGTGATCTAGGTTGTGTTAGAAGTGATCTAGGTTGTGTTAGAAGTGATCTAGGTTGTTAGAAGTGATCTAGGTTGTGTTAGAAGTGATCTAGGTTGTGTTAGAAGTGATCTAGGTTGTTAGAAGTGATCTAGGTTGTGTTAGAAGTGATCTAGGTTTGTTAGAAGTGATCTAGGTTGTGTTAGAAGTGATCTAGGTTGTGTTAGAAGTGATCTAGGTTGTGTTAGAAGTGATCTAGGTTAGGTGTTAGAAGTGATCTAGGTTGTGTTAGAAGTGATCTAGGTTGTGTTAGAAGTGATCTAGGTTGTGTTAGAAGTGATCTAGGTTGTGTTAGAAGTGATCTAGGTTGTGTTAGAAGTGATCTAGGTTGTGTTAGAAGTGATCTAGGTTGTGTTAGAAGTGATCTAGGTTGTGTTAGAAGTGATCTAGGTTGTGTTAGAAGTGATCTAGGTTGTATTAGAAGTGATCTAGGTTGTGTTAGAAGTGATCTAGGTTGTGTTAGAAGTGATCTAGGTTGTTAGAAGTGATCTAGGTTGTGTTAGAAGTGATCTAGGTTGTGTTAGAAGTGATCTAGGTTGTGTTAGAAGTGATCTAGGTTGTGTTAGAAGTAATGTAGGTTGTGTTAGAAGTGATCTAGGTTGTGTTAGAAGTGATCTAGGTTGTGTTAGAAGTGATCTAGGTTGTGTTAGAAGTGATCTAGGTTGTGTTAGAAGTGATCTAGGTTGTGTTAGAAGTGATCTAGGTTGTGTTAGAAGTGATCTAGGTTGTGTTAGAAGTGATCTAGGTTGTGTTAGAAGTGATCTAGGTTGTGTTAGAAGTGATCTAGGTTGTGTTAGAAGTGATCTAGGTTGTGTTAGAAGTGATCTAGGTTGTGTTAGAAGTGATCTAGGTTGTGTTAGAAGTGATCTAGGTTGTGTTAGAAGTGATCTAGGTTGTGTTAGAAGTGATCTAGGTTGTGTTAGAAGTGATCTAGGTTGTGTTAGAAGTGATCTAGGTTGTGTTAGAAGTGATCTAGGTTGTGTTAGAAGTGATCTAGGTTGTGTTAGAAGTGATCTAGGTTGTGTTAGAAGTGATCTAGGTTGTGTCAGAAGTGATCTAGGTTGTGTTAGAAGTGATCTAGGTTGTGTTAGAAGTGATCTAGGTTGTGTTAGAAGTGATCTAGGTTGTTAGAAGTGATCTAGGTTGTGTTAGAAGTGATCTAGGTTGTGTTAGAAGTGATCTAGGTTGTGTTAGAAGTGATCTAGGTGTTAGAAGTGATCTAGGTTGTGTTAGAAGTGATCTAGGTTGTGTTAGAAGTGATCTAGGTTGTGTTAGAAGTGATCTAGGTTGTGTTAGAAGTGATCTAGGTTGTGGTAGATGTGATCTATGTTGGGTTAGAAGTGATCTAGGTTGTGTTAGTGATCTAGTTAGAAGTGATCTAGGTTGTGTTAGAAGTGATCTAGGTTGTGTTAGAAGTGATCTTGGTTGTGTTAGAATTGATCTAGGTTGTGTTAGAAGTGATCTAGGTTGTGTTAGAAGTGATCTAGGTTGTGTTAGAAGTGATCTAGGTTGTGTTAGAAGTGATCTAGGTTGTGTTAGAAGTGATCTAGGTTGTGTTAGAAGTGATCTAGGTTGTGTTAGAAGTGATCTAGGTTGTGTTAGAAGTGATCTAGGTTGTGTTAGAAGTGATCTAGGTTGTGTTAGAAGTGATCTAGGTTGTGTTAGAAGTGATCTAGGTTGTGTTAGAAGTGATCTAGGTTGTGTTAGAAGTGATCTAGGATCTGTGTTAGAAGTGATCTAGGTTGTGTTAGAAGTGATCTAGGTTGTGTTAGAAGTGATCTAGGTTGTGTTAGAAGTGATCTAGGTTGTGTTAGAAGTGATCTAGGTTGTGTTAGAAGTGATCTAGGTGTTAGAAGTGATCTAGGTTGTGTTAGAAGTGATCTAGGTTGAGTTAGAAGTGATCTAGGTTGTGTTAGAAGTGATCGAGGTTGTGTTAGAAGTGATCTAGGTTGTGTTAGAAGTGATCTAGGTTGTGTTAGAAGTGATCTAGGTTGTGTTAGAAGTGATCTAGGTTGTGTTAGAAGTGATCTAGGATCTAGGTTGTGTTAGAAGTGATCTAGTTGTTGTTAGAAGTGATCTAGGTTGTGTTAGAAGTGATCTAGGTTGTGTAAGAAGTGATCTAGGTTGTGTTAGAAGTGATCTAGGTTGTGTTAGAAGTGATCTAGGTTGTGTTAGAAGTGATCTAGGTTGTGTTAGAAGTGATCTAGGTTGTGTTAGAAGTGATCTAGGTTGTGTTAGAAGTGATCTAGGTTGTGTTAGAAGTGATCTAGGTTGTGTTAGAAGTGTTGTGTTAGAAGTGATCTAGGTTGTGTTAGAAGTGATCTAGGTTGTGTTAGAAGTGATCTAGGTTGTGTTAGAAGTGATCTAGGTTGTGTTAGAAGTGATCTAGGTTGTGTTAGAAGTGATCTAGGTTGTGTTAGAAGTGATCTAGGTTGTGTTAGAAGTGATCTAGGTTGTGTTAGAAGTGATCTAGGTTGTGTTAGAAGTGATCTAGGTTGTGTTAGAAGTGATCTAGGTTGTGTTAGAAGTGATCTAGGTTGTGTTAGAAGTGATCTAGGTTGTGTTAGAAGTGATCTAGGTTGTGTTAGAAGTGATCTAGGTTGTGTTAGAAGTGATCTAGGTTGTGTTAGAAGTGATCTAGGTTGTGTTAGAAGTGATCTAGGTTGTGTTAGAAGTGATCTAGGTTGTGTTAGAAGTGATCTAGGTTGTTAGAAGTGATCTAGGTTGTGTTAGAAGTGATCTAGGTGTTAGAAGTGATCTAGGTTGTGTTAGAAGTGATCTAGGTTGTGTTAGAAGTGATCTAGGTTGTGTTAGAAGTGATCTAGGTTGTGTTAGAAGTGATCTAGGTTGTGTTAGAAGTGATCTAGGTTGTGTTAGAAGTGATCTAGGTTGTGTTAGAAGTGATCTAGGTTGTGTTAGAAGGATCTAGGTGTTAGAAGTGATCTAGGTTGTGTTAGAAGTGATCTAGGTTGTGTTAGAAGTGATCTAGGTTGTGTTAGAAGTGATCTAGGTTGTGTTAGAAGTGATCTAGGTTGTGTTAGAAGTGATCTAGGTTGTGTTAGAAGTGATCTAGGTTGTGTTAGAAGTGATCTAGGTTGTGTTAGAAGTGATCTAGGTTGTGTTAGAAGTGATCTAGGTTGTGTTAGAAGTGATCTAGGTTGTGTTAGAAGTGATCTAGGTTGTGTTAGAAGTGATCTAGGTTGTGTTAGAAGTGATCTAGGTTGTGTTAGAAGTGATCTAGGTTGTGTTAGAAGTGATCTAGGTTGTGTTAGAAGTGATCTAGGTTGTGTTAGAAGTGATCTAGGTTGTGTTAGAAGTGATCTAGGTTGTGTTAGAAGTGATCTAGGTTGTGTTAGAAGTGATCTAGGATCTGTGTTAGAAGTGATCTAGGTTGTGTTAGAAGTGATCTAGTGATCTAGGTGTTAGAAGTGATCTAGGTTGTGTTAGAAGTGATCTACGTTGTGTTAGAAGTGATCTAGGTTGTGTTAGAAGTGATCTAGGTTGTGTTAGAAGTGATCTAGGTTGTGTTAGAAGTGATCTAGGTTGTGTTAGAAGTGATCTAGGTTGTGTTAGAAGTGATCTAGGTTGTGTTAGAAGTGATCTAGGTTGTGTTAGAAGTGATCTAGGTTGTGTTAGAAGTGATCTAGGTTGTGTTAGAAGTGATCTAGGTTGTGTTAGAAGTGATCTAGGTTGTGTTAGAAGTGATCTAGGTTGTGTTAGAAGTGATCTAGGTTGTGTTAGAAGTGATCTAGGTTGTGTTAGAAGTGATCTAGGTTGTGTTAGAAGTGATCTAGGTTGTGTTAGAAGTGATCTAGGTTGTGTTAGAAGTGATTGTGTTAGAAGTGATCTAGGTTGTGTTAGAAGTGATCTAGGTTGTGTTAGAAGTGATCTAGGTTGTGTTAGAAGTGATCTAGGTTGTGTTAGAAGTGATCTAGGTTGTGATAGAAGTGATCTAGGTTGTGTTAGAAGTGATCTAGGTTGTGTTAGAAGTGATCTAGGTTGTGTTAGAAGTGATCTAGGTTGTGTTAGAAGTGATCTAGGTTGTGTTAGAAGTGATCTAGGTTGTGTTAGGAGTGATCTAGGGTGTGTTAGAAGATATCTAGGTTGTGTTAGAAGTGATCTAGGTTGTGTTAGAAGTGATCTAGGTTGTGTTAGAAGTGATCTAGGTTGTGTTAGAAGTGATTGTGTTAGAAGTGATCTAGGTTGTTAGAAGTGATCTAGGTTGTGTTAGAAGTGATCTAGGTTGTGTTAGAAGTGATCTAGGTTGTGTTAGAAGTGATCTAGGTTGTTAGAAGTGATCTAGGTTGTGTTAGAAGTGATCTAGGTTGTGTTAGAAGTGATCTAGGTTGTGTTAGAAGTGATCTAGGTTGTGTTAGAAGTGATCTAGGTTGTGTTAGAAGTGATCTAGTTTGTTAGAAGTGATCTAGGTTGTGTTAGGAGTGATCTAGGTTGTTAGAAGTGATCTAGGTTGTGTTAGAAGTAATGTAGGTTGTGTTAGAAGTGATCTAGGTTGTTAGAAGTGATCTAGGTTGTGTTAGAAGTGATCTAGGTTGTGTTAGAAGTGATCTAGGTTGTGTTAGAAGTGATCTAGGTTGTGTTAGAAGTGATCTAGGTTGTGTTAGAAGTGATCTAGGTTGTGTTAGAAGTGATCTAGGTTGTGTTAGAAGTGATCTAGGTTGTTAGAAGTGATCTAGGTTGTGTTAGAAGTGATCTAGGTTGTGTTAGAAGTGATCTAGGTTGTGTTAGAAGAGATCTAGTGTGTGTTAGACGTGATCTAGGTTGTGTTAGAAGTGATCTAGGTTGTGTTAGAAGTGATCTAGGTTGTGTTAGAAGTGATCTAGGTTGTGTTAGAAGTGATCTAGGTTGTGTTAGAAGTGATCTAGGTTGTGTTAGAAGTGATCTAGGTTGTGTTAGAAGTGATCTAGGTTGTGTTAGAAGTGATCTAGGTTGTGTTAGAAGTGATCTAGGTTGTGTTAGAAGTGATCTAGGTTGTGTTAGAAGTGATCTAGGTTGTGTTAGAAGTGATCTAGGTTGTGTTAGAAGTGATCTAGGTTGTGTTAGAAGTGATCTAGGATCTAGGTTGTTAGAAGTGATCTAGGTTGTTAGAAGTGATCTAGGTTGTGTTAGAAGTGATCTAGGTTAGAAGTGTTAGAAGTGATCTAGGTTGTGTTAGAAGTGATCTAGGTTGTTAGAAGTGATCTAGGTTGTGTTAGAAGTGATCTAGGTTGTGTTAGAAGTGATCTAGGTTGTGTTAGAAGTGATCTAGGTTGTGTTAGAAGTGATCTAGGTTGTGTTAGAAGTGATCTAGGTTGTGTTAGAAGTAATGTAGGTTGTGTTAGAAGTGATCTAGGTTGTGTTAGAAGTGATCTAGGTTGTGTTAGAAGTGATCTAGGTTGTTAGAAGTGATCTAGGTTGTGTTAGAAGTGATCTAGGTTGTGTTAGAAGTGATCTAGGTTGTGTTAGAAGTGATCTAGGTTGTTAGAAGTGATCTAGGTTGTGTTAGAAGTGATCTAGGTTGTGTTAGAAGTGATCTAGGTTGTGTTAGAAGTGATCTAGGTTGTGTTAGAAGTGATCTAGGTTGTGTTAGAAGTGATCTAGGTTGTGTTAGAAGTGATCTAGGTTGTTAGAAGTGATCTAGGTTGTGTTAGAAGTAATGTAGGTTGTGTTAGAAGTGATGTTAGAAGTGATCTAGGTTGTTAGAAGTGATCTAGGTTGTGTTAGAAGTGATCTAGGTTGTGTTAGAAGTGATCTAGGTTGTTAGAAGTGATCTAGGTTGTGTTAGAAGTGATCTAGGTTGTTAGAAGTGATCTAGGTTGTGTTAGAAGTGATCTAGGTTGTGTTAGAAGTGATCTAGGTTGTGTTAGAAGTGATCTAGGTTGTGTTAGAAGTGATCTAGGTTGTGTTAGAAGTGATCTAGGTTGTGTTAGAAGTGATCTAGGTTGTGTTAGAAGTGATCTAGGTTGTGTTAGAAGTGATCTAGGTTGTGTTAGAAGTGATCTAGGTTGTATTAGAAGTGATCTAGTTAGAAGTGATCTAGGTTGTTAGAAATGATCTAGGTTGTTAGAAGTGATCTAGGTTGTGTTAGAAGTGATCTAGGTTGTGTTAGAAGTGATCTAGGTTGTTAGAAGTGATCTAGGTTGTGTTAGAAGTGATCTAGGTTGTTAGAAGTGATCTAGGTTGTGTTAGAAGTGATCTAGGTTGTGTTAGAAGTGATCTAGGTTGTGTTAGAAGTGATCTAGGTTGTGTTAGAAGTGATCTAGGTTGTGTTAGAAGTGATCTAGGTTGTTAGAAGTGATCTAGGTTGTGTTAGAAGTGATCTAGGTTGTTAGAAGTGATCTAGGTTGTGTTAGAAGTGATCTAGGTTGTGTTAGAAGTGATCTAGGTTGTGTTAGAAGTGATCTAGGTTGTGTTAGAAGTGATCTAGGTTGTTAGAAGTGATCTAGGTTGTTAGAAGTGATCTAGGTTGTTAGAAGTGATCTAGGTTGTGTTAGAAGTGATCTAGGTTGTGTTAGAAGTGATCTAGGTTGTGTTAGAAGTGATCTAGGTTGTGTTAGAAGTGATCTAGGTTGTGTTAGAAGTGATCTAGGTTGTGTTAGAAGTGATCTAGGTTGTGTTAGAAGTGATCTAGGTTGTTAGAAGTGATCTAGGTTGTGTTAGAAGTGATCTAGGTTGTTAGAAGTGATCTAGGTTGTGTTAGAAGTGATCTAGGTTGTTAGAAGTGATCTAGGTTGTGTTAGAAGTGATCTAGGTTGTGTTAGAAGTGATCTAGGTTGTGTTAGAAGTGATCTAGGTTGTGTTAGAAGTGATCTAGGTTGTGTTAGAAGTGATCTAGGTTGTGTTAGAAGTGATCTAGGTTGTTAGAAGTGATCTAGGTTGTGTTAGAAGTGATCTAGGTTGTGTTAGAAGTGATCTAGGTTGTGTTAGAAGTGATCTAGGTTGTGTTAGAAGTGATCTAGGTTGTGTTAGAAGTGATCTAGGTTGTGTTAGAAGTGATCTAGGTTGTGTTAGAAGTGATCTAGGTTGTGTTAGAAGTGATCTAGGTTGTGTTAGAAGTGATCTAGGTTGTGTTAGAAGTGATCTAGGTTGTGTTAGAAGTGATCTAGGTTGTGTTAGAAGTGATCTAGGTTGTGTTAGAAGTGATCTAGGTTGTTAGAAGTGATCTAGGTTGTTAGAAGTGATCTAGGTTGTTAGAAGTGATCTAGGTTGTTAGAAGTGATCTAGGTTGTTAGAAGTGATCTAGGTTGTGTTAGAAGTGATCTAGGTTGTTAGAAGTGATCTAGGTTGTGTTAGAAGTGGTCTAGGTTGTGTTAGAAGTGATCTAGGTTCTTAGAAGTTATCTAGGTTGTGTTAGAAGTGATCTAGGTTGTTAGAAGTGATCTAGGTTGTGTTAGAAGTGATCTAGGTTGTGTTAGAAGTGATCTAGGTTGTGTTAGAAGTGATCTAGGTTGTTAGAAGTGATCTAGGTTGTGTTAGAAGTGATCTAGGTTGTGTTAGAAGTGATCTAGGTTGTGTTAGAAGTGATCTAGGTTGTGTTAGAAGTGATCTAGGTCGTGTTAGAAGTGATCTAGGTTGTGTTAGAAGTGATCTAGGTTGTGTTAGAAGTAATGTAGGTTGTGTTAGAAGTGATCTAGGTTGTGTTAGAAGTGATCTAGGTTGTTAGAAGTGATCTAGGTTGTTAGAAGTGATCTAGGTTGTGTTAGAAGTGATCTAGGTTGTTAGAAGTGATCTAGGTTGTTAGAAGCTAAATGTTTGCTAACATGTCTCCTTTAACCAATTTGTGGGTATCAATTAAGAAGATTTATACCAAAAGTAAACAAAACACACATACAACACATACACCATACTGTATACATGTTCTATACAACACATACTACATACATGATCCATACAACACATACAGCACACATGCCCCATACATAAACACACACCCCACATGCCCGATACATAAACACATACCCCACACATGCCCCATGCATAAACACACATACCCTACACATGCCCCATATGTAAACACCCATACCCCACATATGCCCCATACATAAACACACATACCCCACACATGCCCCATACATAAACACACATAAGCCACACAAACACACATACCCCACACATGCCCCATATATTAACACCCAACATACATACAGCTAACACATCAACATAGACATGTATGCACGCCTCAAACACACACACACACACACACACACACACACACACACACACACACACACACACACACACACACACACACACACACACACACACACACACACACACAGTATATAATCTGATGATACCTGCGATTATGGAGAAGAATACATGCAGCTAAAGGAGATACATATAGCAGAAAGGGAGACACAGGGAAGATACATGTAGCAGAAAGGGACATAGGGTAGATATACATACCATAAAAGGAGACATAATGTACACACAGCAGAAAAGGAATAAGAGTAATGTCATAGAGGGTGACGCCGGCTGAGAGATCAAACTAACCATCACCACCACTAAGCTCAAGGGATGGGGGGAAGCTAAACCCATAGGGGCCACTCGGCAGCCCACGGTGCAAACCAAAGTTGAAATAGAGCAAATGAATCCAATTCTGGCAGTGATGTGCTGCTGCTGCATCCCTAACACACTTGACCCCTAAACTGTCCAAACGTAGATCTACGTTTGCTCGCGTAGAGCTCCGAACGTAGATCTACGTTTGCTCGCGTAGAGCTCCGAACGTAGATCTACGTTTGCTCGCGTAGAGCTCCAAACGTAGCTCTACGGTTGCTCGCATAGAGCTCCGAACGTAGATCTACGTTTGCTCGCGTAGAGCTCCGAACGTAGATCTACGTTTGCTTGCGTAGAGCTCCGAACGTAGATCTACATTTGCTCGCTTAGAGCTCTGAACGTAGATCTACGTTTGCTCATGTAGAGCTCCAAACGTAGCTCTACGGTTGCTCGCGTAGAGCTCCAAACGTAGCTCTACGGTTGCTCGCGTAGAGCTCTGAACGTAGATCTACGTTCGCTCGTGCAGCACGCATAAATGTAGATCTACGTTTGGACAGTTTAAGCGTTAGCCAGCAAAAACTTTCCACCGTTTAATCCACCTTGTTTGATTATGGGAAGAACAGGAGAAAGCCGAGAAAAGAATTAGAAGTCTAGAGCAAATGCTAAACTAAAGGTAAAAGCTATGAGAAAGCTAAAAGAAATCCAGGAGAAAGCTAAAAGATAAAGCTAAAAGCTAGGAGTTGAAACCCAAGTGAAAGCTAAGTCAGGAGGAAGCTAAAAAAGTCAGATGACAGCCACAAGCCAGGAGAAAGCTACAATTCAGAAGCAAGAAGGTTGGGTGAAGAAATTAGAAAGCAGGTTAGGTGAACAGATTAGAAAGCAGGTTAGGTGAACAGATTAGAAAGCAGGTTAGGTGAACAGATTAGAAAGCAGGTTAGGTGAACAGATTAGAAAGCAGGTTAGGTGAACAGATTAGAAAGCAGGTTTGGTGAGCAGATTAGAAAGCAGGTTAGGTGAACAGATTAGAAAGCAGGTTAGGTGAACAGATTAGAAAGCAGGTTAGGTGAAGATTAGAAAGCAGATTAGGTGAACAGATTAGAAAGCAGGTTAGGTGAACAGATTAGAAAGCAGGTTAGGTGAACAGATTAGAAAGCAGATGTGAACAGATTAGAAAGCAGGTTAGGTGAACAGATTAGAAAGCAGATTATGTGAACAGATTAGAAAGCAGGTTAGGTGAACAGATTAGAAAACAGGTTAGGTGAGGAAATTAGAAAGCAGGTTAGGTGAACAGATTAGAATGAAGGTTAGGTGAACAGATTAGAAAGCAGGTTAGGTGAGGAAATTAGAAAGCAGGTTAGGTGAACAGATTAGAAAGCAGGTTAGGTGAACAGATTAGAAAGCAGGTTAGGTGAGGAAATTAGAAAGCAGGTTAGGTGAACAGATTAGAAAGCAGGTTAGGTGAACAGATTAGAAAGCAGGTTAGGTGAGGAAATTAGAAAGCAGGTTAGGTGAACAGATTAGAAAGCAGGTTAGGTGAACAAATTAGAAAGCAGGTTAGGTGAACAGATTAGAAAGCAGGTTAGGTGAACAGATTAGAAAGCAGGTTAGGTGAGGAAATTAGAAAGCAGGTTAGGTGAACAGATTAGAAAGCAGGTTACGTGAACAGATTAGAAAGCAGATTATGTGAATAGATTAGAAAGCAGGTTAGGTGAACAGATTAGAAAGCAGGTTAGGTGAACAGATTAGAGAGCAGGTTTGGTGAGCAGATTAGAAAGCAGGTTAGGTGAACAGATTAGAAAGCAGGTTACGTGAACAGATTAGAAAGCAGGTTAGGTGAACAGATTAGAAAGCAGGTTAGGTGAACAGATTAGAAAGCAGGTTAGGTGAACAGATTAGAAAGCAGGTTACGTGAACAGATTAGAAAGCAGATTATGTGAATAGATTAGAAAGCAGGTTAGGTGAACAGATTAGAAAGCAGATTATGTGAACAGATTAGAAAGCAGGTTAGGTGAGGAAATTAGAAAGCAGGTTAGGTGAACAGATTAGAAAGCAGGTTAGGTGAACAGATTAGAAAGCAGGTTAGGTGAGGAAATTAGAAAGCAGGTTAGGTGAACAGATTAGAAAGCAGGTTAGGTGAACAAATTAGAAAGCAGGTTAGGTAAACAGGAGAGTGAAAGGTCAGGTGAACCCTCCATGGACTTTCCCTTACTCTTTCCTTCAAATCATAACAAGACAACAAGACTGGAAGAGCACTGCAATAGGCCTACTGGTTCATACTAGGCAGGTCCTTCTCAACTCATATCTCCAGCCTATTACAAGCTTATCAGCTTCAATAACTCTACTTGGTACATTGTTCCACTCAACAACAACTCTACTACTGCTAAACCATACATCTCTTCTAAATCATACATCTCTTCTAAATCTAAACATTTTTTAACTTCAATTCACCACGATGAGTTCAAAATCCTACACCTGGGTTAGGAATCTTATGACTACGTTTCTGTCCGGGACAGATCGAAATGTACTCATAAATTCCTCCACTAAGTGTGGACTTTTGATTAGCTGTTCCAAGGTACTGTAATCTTTAAATTTATGTACTGTACTCAGTTCCTGAAAACCCCATATATATACATACATACATAATGTGTGTATATATACATGTATATATACGTATATGTGAGGTCCAGGATTGGGAGGATTTTTACAGTTTCTTTAATAATTAAGGTGTGTGTTGCTAATAATTTGCCCCAGACATATTAATTTCGTTTTGGTTAAGCAGATTAATCGATTTAGGACCTTAAGAAGAGCTGCTGCTGCGGCTGCTGCTGCGGCTGCTGCTGCGGCTGCTGCTGCGGCTGCTACTGCGGCTGCTGCGGCTGCTGTGGCTGCTGCTGCTGCTAGGTAAAGCAGGGTTTGCTACAACAAAAATAAATTAGCTACTACATTGCTCATGCATTACAAAAGGCAGTCATGCACAGTTAGTGATGGTGGAAGTTACTTGTTCGGTCTGACAGGCAAAGTCACAGCCTTGGACCGGTGGCCCCCTGAACGGCGCGTCACTGCCGTCCCCCGGCCCGGTAGCCGAGGCGGGGGTGCAGGGGACGAGCTGTGACCCCGGGCGGTCCACTGGCCCGCCCTTTGTGCCAACTCCGCTCGACCCACGGCCAGAACGAGCGCCTGGCCGGCCCTGCAACAATACCACCCTCCTCATTGCCGAACACTCAAGAGAGAAAGAGAGAGAGAGAGAGAGAGATAGAAATAGAAAAACTTTTTTGTCGCTGCAAAAATCAGTTTGTTTACAAGTATCACCTGGATGACATGAGTAAGCTTAGCTGGTGAGGTGTCACAGGTGTGAGCTTCAGAGCGAGTGCACTCTTAAAACATTATTGATCTACTAGCAACGTACACTCAGCTCTCTTACAAAGCTCATGTATACAGCATAACCTCCTATGTCACTGAAAAAGTGAGTACCACATCGAAGTCCTCGGACAGTGTGACCTACTCAATTCTGACCATAATTTCTCAGTGACTTTCAAATAATTGCACTATATACAGGAGCTTTATAAGATAACTGACTGTATATAGATGACCTTTATAAAATAACTGACTGTATATAGATGAGCTTTATAAGATAACTGACTGTATATAGAGGAGCTTAATAAGATTGTACTTAAAAATGACTTAAAGAAAGCTACTGATGCTAGCAAACATAGAAAATTAAAAAAAAAAAGCTGAAATAAGAAAAAGAAATTGAAACAATAGAAGTCTATCAGCATCTGCTGCATATATATTGTACAGTAATACTGAACAAAAAAATAGATACATGTATATCATAAATATTGTGCGAGAGTAGGGGAGGTCCATGTTGATTCAACAGTGGGCTATACCACTGGAAATGTCTGTAGACCTAGGGCACTGGCACAGCCAAAATTTCGATCTGGAGGGGAAAGCTTGGGCCAAAATTTCAATCTGGGAGGGTCCTTAATTCAAATTTTATATCTGAGAGGGCCCTTAAGTCAAAATGTCAATCAGGAGGTTTATAAACATCAAAATTTCAATCTAGAGGTTTTTGAAAGTCAAAATTACAACCAAGGAGGGGTTGTAAATCAAAATTTATATCAGGGATGGGTAATTAACCTAAAAGCCATACAAGATGATGAAAAAAATCTTAGAAACCATTTCAATAAATAATTTCTGAAACAATGGGGGAAGGGGCTTTTTGAGGCCACTGGTCAAAATTATCCACTGAAAAATAAAACACTGGCATCTCCCCCACCAATGGGTGTGCCACTGGCCTCAGCAAAACTTAATTGATGTAAACTGTAAAGCAGTCTATTAAAATAAGAACATGAATAACAGAAAAAGGCACAATACCGTGACTGGAACGATACACAAATAACCCGCACATAGAAGAGAGGAGCTTACCACGTTTCAGTCCAACTTGGACCATTTACAAAGTCACACCTCTGTGTTCTCGCTCTCCTTCTTGGGCACCTAGCTCCCTTGCAGTGCTCCCCTCTCTTAGTAATTGGCTGGCTCCTCCTCCTTACTTCCCCGCTACTACAGTGGACCCCCGCTTTATGATATTATTTCATTCCAGAAGTATGTTCAGGTGCCAGTACTGAACGAATTTGTTCCCATAAGGAATATTGTGAATTAGATTAGTTCATTTCAGATCCCCAAACATACACGTACAAACGCACTTACATAAATACACTTACATAATTGGTCGCATTGGGAGCTGATCGTAAAGCGGGGGTCCACTGTACGTATTTCCTTCCACCTCCTCTACTACTTCTACCACTACCACTACTACTACTACTACTACTACTACCACTTCTACTTCCACTACCACTTCCTGCCTATATATACCCGTCCTGCTCTACTTCTCGTCAGTGTGACTTTGTAAATGGTCCAAGTCGGACTGAAGTGTGCGGGTTATTTGTGTACAAGAACATGAATTTCATTTTTTGGGGAGGGGAAGGTTTTAGTTTTTGGGGAGAGGAAGGTTTTAGTTTTTGGGGAGCGGAAGGTTTTAGTTTTTGGGGAGGGGAAGGTTTTAGTTTTTGGGGAGGGGAAGGTTTTAGTTTTTGGGGAGGGGAAGGTTTTAGTTTTTGGGGAGCAGAAGGTTTTAGTTTTTGGGGAGGGAAAGGTTTTAGTTTTTGGGGAGGGGAAGGTTTTAGTTTTTGGGGAGGGGAAGGTTTTAGTTTTTGGGGAGGGGAAGGTTTTAGTTTTTGGGGTGGGGAAGGTTTTAGTTTTTGGGGAGGGTAAGGTTTTAGTTTTTGGGGAGGGGAAGGTTTTAGTTTTTGGGGAAGGGAAGGTTTTATTTTGGGGGAGGGGAAGGTTTTGATTTTTCCAGCAAAGGAGAATGGCAGGTGCAGGGAAGTGGCAGTTGAGACCTACTGGGTCTAGGCCTACTGGCTCAGGTGGCTGATCTGTGTCAGCTTGACAACACAAGAATGAAGCAAGATTTCAGCAGGCCTAACTTTAAAAAAAAAAAAAAAAAAAAAAAATGGGAAGGTCTTGGGTAGGCTGCACTGTGTAGTCTGGATGCAGGTGACTCTGTGCGATCAGGACGCAGGTGACACTGTGCAACCTGGACACAGGACACACTGTTCAATCTGGATGCAGGACACGCTGTGTCATCAGGATGCAGGACACACTGTGTGATCTGGACGCAGGAAGCACTGTGCGATCTGGACACATGTGACACTCTGCGATCTGGACGCAGGTGGCACTGTGCAATCTGGATGCAAGTGACACTGTGCAATGACACTGTATGATCTGGATGCAGGTGACAGTGCGATCTGAATGCAGGTGACACTGTGTGATCTGGATACAGGTGATGCTGTGTAATCTGGATGCAAGTGACACTGTGCAATCTGGATGCAGGTGGCACTGTGCAATCTGGATGCAGATGACACTGAGCAATCTAGATGCAGGTGACACTGTGCAATCCGGATTCAGGTGACGCTGTACAATCTGGATACAGTTGACACTGTGTGATCTGGATACAGGTGACACTGTGCAATCTGGATGCAGGTGACACTGTGCAATCTGGATGCAGGTGACACTGTGCAATCTAGATGCAGGTGACACTGTGCAATCTGGATGCAGGTGACACTCTGCAATCTGGATGCAGGTGACACTCTGCAATCTGGATGCAACTGACACTGCAATCTGGATGCAGGAACACTGTGCAATCTGGAAGCAGGTCGCACTGTGTGATCTGGATGCAGGTGACTGTGCAATCTGGATGCAGGTGACTGTGCGATCTGGATGCAGGTGACACTGTGCAATCTCGACGCAGGACACACTGTGACACCTGGATGCAGGACACACTGTGATTTAGATGCAGGACACACTGTGCGATCTAGATGCAGGCTGCACTGTGTGATTTGGATGCAGGACACACTGTGCACTCTGGACGCAGGTCGCGCTGTGCAATCTGGAGGCAGGACACGCTGTGTGATCTGGACACAGGTCGCACTGTGCAATCTGGACGCATGTTGTACTGTGTGATCTGGACGCAGGTCGCACTGTGTGATCTGGATGCAGGTCGCATTGTGCAATCTGGAAGTCACACTATGTAATCTGGATGCAGGTCATACTGTGCGATCTGGACACAGGTCACGTTGTGCAATCTGGACGCATGTTGTACTGTGTGATCTGGACGCAGGTCGCACTGTGTGATCTGGACGCAGGTCGCACTGTGTGATCTGGACGCAGGTCGCACTGTGTGATCTGGACGCAGGTCGCACTGTGTGATCTGGACGCAGGTCGCACTGTGTGATCTGGACGCAGGTCGCACTGTGTGATCTGGACGCAGGTCGCACTGTGTGATCTGGACGCAGGTCGCACTGTGTGATCTGGACGCAGGTCGCACTGTGTGATCTGGACGCAGGTCGCACTGTGTGATCTGGACGCAGGTCGCACTGTGTGATCTGGACGCAGGTCGCACTGTGTGATCTGGACGCAGGTCGCACTGTGTGATCTGGACGCAGGTCGCACTGTGTGATCTGGACGCAGGTCACACTGTGTGATCTGGACGCAGGTCGCACTGTGTGATCTGGACGCAGGTCGCACTGTGTGATCTGGACGCAGGTCGCACTGTGTGATCTGGACGCAGGTCGCACTGTGTGATCTGGACGCAGGTCGCACTGTGTGATCTGGACGCAGGTCGCACTGTGTGATCTGGACGCAGGTCGCACTGTGTGATCTGGACGCAGGTCGCACTGTGTGATCTGGACGCAGGTCGCACTGTGTGATCTGGACGCAGGTCGCACTGTGTGATCTGGACACAGGTCGCACTGTGTGATCTGGACACAGGTCGCACTGTGTGATCTGGACACAGGTCGCACTGTGTGATCTGGACACAGGTCGCACTGTGTGATCTGGACGCAGGTCGCACTGTGTGATCTGGACGCAGGTCGCACTGTGTGATCTGGACGCAGGTCGCACTGTGTGATCTGGACGCAGGTCGCACTGTGTGATCTGGACGCAGGTCGCACTGTGTGATCTGGACGCAGGTCGCACTGTGTGATCTGGACGCAGGTCGCACTGTGTGATCTGGACGCAGGTCGCACTGTGTGATCTGGATGCAGGTCGCATTGTGCAATCTGGAAGTCACACTATGTAATCTGGATGCAGGTCATACTGTGCGATCTGGACACTGGTCACACTGTACAATCTGGATGCAGGTCATATTATGCATGTTAGTCTTCCAAGAGCAAAGCTTTAATAACATTGGAAGATGGAATAGTAAAATAGTAAAAATATAGTAAAATATATTATGAGAGTTTTCAATTATGACGAGTGCACGACTATCAGCCAGGGTGCATGACTGTCAGCCATGGTGCACAACTGTCAGCCAGAGTACACAACTGTCAGCCAGGGTACACAACTGTCAGCCAGAGTACACAACTGTCAGCAAGGGTGCATGACTATCTGTCAGCCAGAGTGCATGACTGTTAGCCAGGGTGCACAACTGTCAGACAGTGCACAACTGTGTCAGCCAGAGTGCACATCAGAATTTAATTTTGAAAACAACGTTTTGAACCATTCTGGACCACTGTCATGCTAGTAGCGAATTAACAGACCATCCTGGACCACTGTTATGCTAGTAGTGACTTAATGGATCATCCTGGACCAGTGTCATGCTAGTAGTGACTTAATGGACCATCCTGGACCAGTGTCATCCTAGTAGTGACTTAAAGGACCATCCTGAACCAGTGTCATGCTAGTACTGACTTAATGGTCCATCCTGAACCAGTCATGGCATATGCATATGTGCACATGCACACACACACATACTACACATGCACACACACACACACAACATGCACATACACACACAACATGCAAACACACACAACACACATGTGCACACATGCACACAACACACATGTGCACACATGCACACAACACACACACACACACAACACACGTGCACACACACACACACACACACACACACACATACACCACACACACACACACACACACGCACGCACACACACGCACACATGCGCACACACCACAACACATGCACACACAACATGCACATACACACAAACACACACATGCATGTGTTGCACACACACACACCCCACACACACACACACACACACACACACACACACACACACACACACACACACACAATGACATAACATGACAGAAAGAATAGACTCAGAGGTCTCTCTGTTTGCAGACGATGTGAAGTTAATGAGGAGAATTCAATCGGAGGAGGACCAGGCAGGACTACAAAGGGATCTGGACAGGTTACAGGCCTGCTCCAGAAAAATGGCTCCTGGAGTTCAACCCCGCCAAGTGCAAAGTCATGACGATCGGAGAAGGGCAAAGACAACCGAAGACAGCACACAGTCTAGGGGGACAGACTACAAACCTCACTCAAGGAAAAGGATCTTGGGGTGGCCATAACACCGAACATATCTCCTGAGGCGCACATCAACCAAATAACTGCCATGGCACACGGGCGACTAGCAAACCTAAGAACAGAATTCTGACATCTCCGTAAGGAGCCATTCAGGAGTCTGTACACCATGTACAATCAGGCACATATTGGAGTACGCACCACAAGTTTGGAACCTGAACCTGGCAAAGCATGTCAAGTAATTAGAGAAAGTACAAAGATTTGAAACAAGACTAGTCCCGAAGTTAAGGGGCATGTTCAACAAGGAGAGGCTAAGGGAAATTGACCTGACAACACTGGAGCACAGGAGAGACAGAGAAGACATGATAACAACATACAAAATACCGAAAGCAATCGACAAGATTGACAGGGACAGGACGTTTCAGAGATGGGACACAGAAACAAGGGGGTCACAAACGGAAGTTGAAGACTCAGATGAGTCACAGGGATGTTAGGAAGTATTTCTTCAGTCACCGGGTTGTCAGGAAGTGGAACAGTCTGGAAAGAAAGGTAGTGGAGGAAGGTACAGTACACAGCTTTAAGAAGAAGTATGATAATGCTCATGGAACTGGGAGTGTGTGGACCTAATGGCAACCAGCAAAGAGGTGAGGCCAGGACGATGACTCAACCCCTGCAACTACAATTAGGTGAGTTGAGTACACACACACACACACACACACACACACACACACACACACACACACACACACACACACACACACACACACACATAAACACACATACACAAACACATACACACACAAATGCACAAACAATTCAATTCAAGTTTATTCTCTATAAGGGTTACAATGTGGGATTTACAGGTTTTGGGTATTGTGTGGTTTACATGTTATAAAATACTAATTACAGAGGGGGCCACTAGGACACCTAGCATGGCTAGGCATTTCGAGCAGACTTAGATTAATTCTTACCATTAAATCCTTACAGATTATGGTATTAAGGCTAAGTGACTACATCATAATTTGTGAGTTTAGCAATGTGAATGCTTTTGTTTTGGCACAATACAAAGTGTCTATATTGGAGTATCATAGGCAAACTTATGACTAGTTAGGATTTATTATTTTAAGATTAAGATTAGTATTTCTGGGTTTATAGTCAGTAGGTGAGTGAGTGTAATTGTGAACCACCAGGTGGTTATCATGTAGTTAGTTGTCGGGGTGGATCAGGGAGATAAGATGTTTTCTAACTGTAGTTTTGAAAGTGATGAATGTGTCTGCAGTTCTAGAGTTCTCAGGTAGGGTGTTCCAGATTTTAGGTCCTTTGAAATAAATTGAATTTTTGTAAAGGTTTAGTCAAACACTGGGAATGTCATAGAGATGTTTGTGTCTGGTGTTATGCCTGTGGATCCTGTCACAACTATCAAGAAACCATTTTAGGTCAAGGTTAATATTGGAATTTAAGGTCCTGTAGATATAGATTGCACAGCAGTAAGTGTGGATGTTCTGAACAGGGAGTAAGTTTAGATGTATGAAGAGTGGGGGGATGGTGTTGCCAGGGATGGGATTTAGTGATTATTCTTACTGCGGCTTTTTGTTGGGTTATTATTGGCTTTAGGTGTATTGCTGCAGTTGATCCCCAAACACAGATAGCATAGGTGAGGTATGGATATATAAGTGAATGCTATCGTGCGAGAAGGGCAGTTTGCGGCACGTAGTATCGTATCTTGGAGAGGATCCCCACCGTTTTGGATACTTTTTTTGTTAAGGGGTCACAATTGGAAGTTGAAGACTCCTATGAGTCAAAGGAACATTAGGAAGTATTTCTTCGGTCACAGAGTTGCCAGGCAGTGGAATAGCCTAGAAAGTGATGTGGTGGAGGAAGGAGCCACACATAATTTTAAGACAAGGTTTGATAAAGCTCATGGAGCAGGGAGAGAAGACCCAGTAGCAATCAGTGAAGAGGTGAGGCCAGGAGTTATGGCTCAACCCTTGCAACCACAAATAGGCGAGTACACACACCCAGAAGCTGTGAGTTGACCCCTGCAGCCACAAACAGGTGAGTATACACACACACACACACACACACACACACACACACACACAGTTAATGAGATGATGGAATATGTAGCAATAAAATGCAAGGAGGCTGAGGAGAGGTTTGTACCCAAGGGTAACAGGAATAATGAAAAAGCCAGGATGAGCCCATGGTTTACCCAAAGGTGCAGGGACGCAAAAACCAAGTGTGCTAGGGAATGGAAGAAATATAGAAGGCAAAGGACCCAGGAGAATAAGGAGAACAGTCGTAGAGCCAGAAACGAATATGCACAGATAAGAAGGGAGGCCCAAAGACAATATGAAAATGACATAGCAGCGAAAGCCAAATCTGACCCGAAACTGTTGTACAGCCACATCAGGAGAAAAACAACAGTCAAGGACCAGGTAATCAGGCTAAGGAAGGAAGGAGGAGAGACAACAAGAAATGACCGTGAAGTATGTGAAGAACTCAACAAGAGATTCAAAGAAGTGTTCACAGAGGAGACAGAAGGGACTCCAGAAAGACAGAGAGGTGGGGCACACCACCAAGTGCTGGACACAGTGCACACAACCGAGGAAGAAGTGAAGAGGCTTCTGAGTGAGCCAGATACCTCAAAGGCAATGGGGCCAGATAACATCTCCCCATGGGTATTGAGAGAGGGAGCAGAGGCGCTATGTGTACCCCTAACAACAATATTCAATACATCTATCGAAACAGGGAGATTGCCTGAGGCATGGAAGACAGTAAATGTAGTCCCAATCTTTAAAAAAGGAGACAGACATGAAGCATTAAACTACAGTCCAGTGTCACTGACATGTATAGTATGCAAAATCATGGAGAAGATTATCAGGAGAAGAGTGGTGGAACACCTAGAAAGGAACGATCTCATCAACAGCAGCCAACATGGGTTCAGGGACAGGAAATCCTGTGTCACAAACCTACTGGAGTTCTATGACATGGTGACAGCAGTAAGACAAGAGAGAGAGGGGTGGGTGGATTGCATTTTCTTGGACTGCAAGAAGGCGTTTGACACAGTTCCACACAAGAGATTGGTGCAAAAACTGGAGGACCAAGCAGGGATAACAGGGAAGGCACTACAATGGATCAGGGAATACTTGTCAGGAAGACAGCAGCGAGTCATGGTACGTGGCGAGGTGTCAGAGTGGGCACCTGTGACCAGTGGGGTCCCGCAGGGGTCAGTCCTAGGACCAGTGCTGTTTCTGGTATTTGTGAACAACATGACGGAAGGAATAGACTCTGAGGTGTCCCTGTTTGCAGATGACGTGAAGTTGATGAGAAGAATTCACTCGATCGAAGACCAGGCACAACTACAAAGGGATCTGGACAGGCTGCAGACCTGGTCCAGCAATTGGCTCCTGGAGTTCAATCCCACCAAGTGCAAAGTCATGAAGATTGGGGAAGGGCAAAGAAGGCCGCAGACGGAGTACAGTCTAGGGGGTCAGAGACTACAAACCTCACTCAAGGAAAAAGATCTTGGGGTGAGTATAACACCAAGCACATCTCCTGAAGCGCACAGCAACCAAATAACTGCTGCAGCATATGGGCGCCTAGTAAACCTCAGAACAGCATTCCGACATCTTAATAAGGAATCATTCAGGACCCTGTACACCGTGTACGTTAGGCCCATATTGGAGTATGCGGCACCAGTTTGGAACCCACACCTAGCCAAGCACGTGAAGAAACTAGAGAAAGTGCAAAGGTTTGCAACAAGACTAGTCCCAGAGCTAAGAGGTATGTCCTACGAGGAGAGGTTAAGGGAAATCAACCTGACGACACTGGAGGACAGGAGAGATAGGGGGGACATGATAACGACATACAAAATACTGAGAGGAATTGACAAGGTGGACAAAGACAGGATGTTCCAGAGATTGGACACAGTAACAAGGGGACACAGTTGGAAGCTGAAGACACAGATGAATCACAGGGATGTTAGGAAGTATTTCTTCAGCCACAGAGTAGTCAGTAAGTGGAATAGTTTGGGAAGCGATGTAGTGGAGGCAGGATCCATACATAGCTTTAAGCAGAGGTATGATAAAGCTCACGGCTCAGGGAGAGTGACCTAGTAGCGATCAGTGAAGAGGCGGGGCCAGGAGCTCAGACTCGACCCCCGCAACCTCAACTAGGTGAGTACACACACACACACACACACACACACACACACACACACACACACACACACACACACACACACACACACACACACACACACACACACACACACATGCACACACACAAAGGCATTGGGACTGGACAACATCTCCAAATGGGTCCTCAGAGAGGGAGCAGAAATGCTGTGTGTGCCACTAACCACAATCTTCAACACACCCCGTGAAACTGGGCAACTACCTGAGGTATGAAAGACTGCAAATGTAGCTCCCATTTTTAAAAAAGGAGACAGAAAAGAGGCACTAAACTATAGACCAGTGTCACTGATGTGTATAGTATGCAAAGTAATGCAGAAGATTGTCAGGAGAGTGGAAGAGCACCTGAAACAGAACAACAGTATAAACGACAACCAGCATGGATTCATGGAAGGAAAATCCTGTGTCACAAACCTTCTGGAGTTTTATGATAAAGTAACAGAAGTAAGACGTAAGAGAGAGGGGTGGGTTGATTGCATTTTCTTGGACTGCAAGAAGGCCTTCGACACAGTTCCTCACAAGAGATTAGTGCAGAAGCTAGAGGATCAGGCACGAATAACAGGAAGGGCACTGCAAAGGATTAGAGAATACCTGACAGGGAGGCAACAACGAGTCATGGTACGTGATGAGGTATCACAGTGGGCACCTGTGATGAGCGAGGTCCCACAGGGATCGGTCCTAGGACCAGTGCTATTTTTGGTATAGTATGTGAATGACATGATGGAAGGGATAGACTCAGAAGTGTCCCTGTTCACAGACAATGTGAAGTTAATGAGGAGAATCAAATCAGATGAGGATCAGGCAGGACTTCAAAGAGATCTAGACAGACTGGAAGCCTGGTCCAGAAACTGGCTTCTCGAATTTAATCCCCCCAAATGCAAAGTCATGAAGATCAGGGAAGGGCAAAGAAGACTACAGAGCATAGGCTAGGTGGCCAAAAACTGCAAACCTCGCTCAAGGAGAAAGACCTTGGGGTGAGTATAACACTGAGCACGTCTCCAGAAGCACACATCAACCAGATAACTGCTGCAGCATATGGGCGCCTGGCAAACCTGAGAATAGCGTTCAGGTACCTCAGTAAGGAATCATTCAAGACACTGTACACCGTGTACGTCAGGCCCATACTGGAACATGCAGCACCAGTTTGGAACCCACACCAGGTCAAGCATGTCAAGAAATTAGAGAAAGTGCAAAGGTTTGCAACAAGGCTGGTTCCAGAGCTAAGGGAAATGTCCTACAAAGAAAGGTTAATGGAAATCAGACTGACGACACTAGAGGACAGGAGGGTCAGGGGAGACATGATAACGACATACAAAATACTGCATGGAAAAGACAAGGTGGACAGACAGGATGTTCCAGAGAGGAGACACAGAAACAATGGGTCATGCTTGGAAGCTAAAGACTCAGATGAGTCAAAGGGATGTTAGGAAGTATTTCTTCAGTCATAGAGTAGTCAGGAAGCGGAACAGTCTGGTGAGTGATGTAGTGGAAGCAGGAACAATACATAGCTTTAAGATGAGGTATGATAAAGCTCATGGGGCAGGGAGAGAGAGGACCAAGTAACATTCAGTGAAGAGGTGGGGCCAGGAGCTGAGTCCTGACCCCTTCAACCACAATTAGGCGAGTACACACACACAAACAGGGCAAGTGTCTTAGTGACATGTGCCTTGGACAAAATAGTCACACACACACACACACACACACACACACACACACATAAACAACACACACACACACACACACACACAAACAGCACACACAACACACACACCTACACAACACATACAACACACACACACACACACACACACACACACACACACATGCACACACACACACACACACACATACAGAAATACACACACAACACACACAAACACACACACACACACACACACACACACACACACACACACACACACACACACACACACACACACACACAAACCCAACACATACACCACACACAAACACACACACGCACTAGTACTTACTTCAACAAAGGCTGATGGTTTCTTAGAGTCATTACGAGGGGACGACTCCTTACTTGGGGTGCGGTCATCGCGACTGTACTGCGACGACCCACCGCCGCCCTTACCAGCGCTCCCTATAGGCAACCTGTATGAACAACCAAGTAATACTTCAACAACCTTGTCCTGGTGTAAATAACCTGACCATCATCACTAATATTTATTTATTTATTTATTTATTTATTAACAATTTGAGCACACATACAGAGGTACACACAAGAGTAAATACTCTCGATATAAAAATAATATTTTAAAAATAATAATATATAAGAGTAAGACGGAGAATAGGATAGCAGATGAACAAGGAGGCTTTAGGAAAGGTAGGGGGTGTGTGGACCAGGTGTTTACAGTGAAACATATAAGTGAACAGTTGCTCTTTGCTGATGACACTGTGCTCTTGGGAGATTCTGAAGAGAAGTTGCAGAGACTGGTGGATGAATTTGGTAGGGTGTGCAAAAGAAGAAAATTTAAAGTGAATACAGGAAAGAGTAAGGTTATGAGGATAACAAAAAGATTGGGTGATGAAAGATTGGATATCAGATTGGAGGGAGAGAGTATGGAGGAGGTGAATGTATTCAGATATTTGGGAGTGGACGTGTCAGCGGATGGGTCTATGAAAGATGAGGTGAATCATAGAATTGATGAGGGGAAAAGGGTGAGTGGTGCACTTAGGAGTCTGTGGAGACAAAGAACTTTGTCCTTGGAGGCAAAGAGGGGAATGTATGAGAGTATAGTTTTACCAACGCTCTTATATGGGTGTGAAGCATGGGTGATGAATGTTGCAGCGAGGAGAAGGCTGGAGGCAGTGGAGATGTCATGTCTGAGGGCAATGTGTGGTGTGAATATAATGCAGAGAATTCGTAGTTTGGAAGTTAGGAGGAGGTGCGGGATTACCAAAACTGTTGTCCAGAGGGCTGAGGAAGGGTTGTTGAGGTGGTTCGGACATGTGGAGAGAATGGAGCGAAACAGAATAACTTCAAGAGTGTATCAGTCTATAGTGGAAGGAAGGCGGGGTAGGGGTCGGCCTAGGAAAGGTTGGAGGGAGGGGGTAAAGGAGGTTTTGTGTGCGAGGGGCTTGGACTTCCAGCAGGTATGCGTGAGCATGTTTGATAGGAGTGAATGGAGACAAATGGTTTTTAATACTTGACGTGCTGTTGGAGTGTGAGCAAAGTAACATTTATGAAGGGGTTCAGGGAAACCAGCAGGCCGGACTTGAGTCCTGGAGATGGGAAGTACAGTGCCTGCACTCTGAAGGAGGGGTGTTAATGTTGCAGTTTAAAAACTGTAGTGTAAAGCACCCTTCTAGCAAGACAGTGATGGAGTGAATGATGGTGAAAGTTTTTCTTTTTCGGGCCACCCTGCCTTGGTGGGAATCGGCCAGTGTGATAATAATAAAATAATAATAATATATCAAATATATTATTATATATATTATTATAATATATTATAATATATATATAATATATTCAAAAATAATATAGAAATTAATATTTTTCAAGTATATTACTTAATATTATTGAAAATTAATATTATTTAAAAATATAATATTTTTAAAAAATAATAAATTTAAAAATAATTAAAAAAAGAATACATTTAATAAAATAATACAGTGGACCCCCGCCATTCGGCAGCTGCGACTTTCATGAAGTCTGACTTTCAGCAAGTTTTTTCGGCAAAATTTAGCTTCAGGAATCATGATTCGACTCATGATTCGGCGACCGTCTGGTATGCGTCCACCCATCACCATTCACACTCGGTGTGCCATTGTTTACCAGCGCGTGACCATCACCCTGCGGGTTCGTACAATACATTTCATAATAATCCATTTTTTTTGTGCTTGCAACTGCTTAATAAGCCACCATGGGGCCAAAGAAAGCTCCTAGCGCCAGCTCTTTGGTAAAGAAAGTGAGGAACACAATCGAATTCAAGAAGGAAATCATTGAAAAATATGAGAGCGGAGTGCGTGTTACAGAAGTTGCCAGGATGTACGGCAAACCCCATTCAATCATCACTTCGATCATGGCGAAGGGAAGGGAAATAAAGTGTGCTGTTGTTGCAAACGGGGTAGATATGCTGACATAAAAGAGATCGCAAACCCTCAAACAAGTGGAGAAGTTATTGTTGGTCTGGATTACCCAAAAACAGTTAGCAGGAGATAGTATTATGCAGTCGATTATATGTGAAAAAGCAAGGCAGCTGCATGACGATCTTGTTAAAAAAATGTCTGCAATGAGTGGTGATGTTTGTGATTTTAAGGCCAGCAAAGGCTGGTTTCAGAGATTTAAGAAGCGTAGTGGCATACACAGTGTGGTAAAGCATGGTGAGGCTGCCAATTCTGATAAAAAAGCGGCTGAGAAGTTTGTACGGGAGTTTAAGGGGTAGGTAGACACTGGAGAATTCCAACCCCAACGAGTGTTCAGTTGTGACGAAACACGCCTCTTTTGGAAGAAAATGCCAAAGAGGACGTACATCACACAGGAGGAAAAGGCACTCCCAGGACAAAGGCCTATGAAAGACAGGCTAACTCTCATGTTTTGTAGTAATGGCAGTGAAGCCTTTACTGGTGAAGCCTTTACTGGTGAAGCCTTTACTGGTGAAGCCTTTACTGGTGAAGCCTTTACTGGTGAAGCCTTTACTGGTGAAGCCTTTACTGGTGAAGCCTTTACTGGTGTATCACTCTGAAAATACCAGTGTGTTGAAGAAAAACAGTGTTGCCAAGAGTAATTTGTGTGTGATGTGGAAGGCTAACAGTAGGGCATGGGTCACTAGGCAAATTTTCCTTGATTGGTTTAATGAAGTGTTTGGCCCAAGTGTGAAGAAATACCTCCTGGAAAGTAAATTGCCACTCAGGGGGCTCCTGGTAATGGACAATGCTCCTGCTCATCCTCCAGACTTGGAAGAGCAAATGGTGCAGGAGTTTAGTTTCGTCACAGTGAAGTTCTTGCCCCCTAATGCAACTCCTCTCCTACCAGCCCATGGTCTAGCAGGTCATTTCAGACTTCAAAAAATTGTACACCAGTAAAGGATTCACTTTGAAATCCCCACTAGCATTAGCACAGAACATGAGTGTCAGCCTATCTTTCATAAGCTTGTGTCCTGGGAGTGCCTTTCCCTCCTGCATGATGTACGTCCTCTTTGGCATTTTCTTCCAAAAGAGACGTGTTTCTTCCTGTTTCCTCACAACTGAACACTTGCTGGGGTTGGAATTCCTCAGTCTCTACATAACCCTTGAATTCCTGCACAAATTTTTCAGCCGCATGTTTGTTTGAACTTGTAGCCTCACCATGCCTTACAACATTGTGTATGCCACTACGCTTCTTAAATCTGTCAAACCAGCCTCTGCTGGCCTTAATCCTTTGACTGTTTCGGTCGTATATATACGTCTTACGAGTCAATGTGTTTGACGTATATATATATATTTTTTTTATTAGCACATTGGCCGATTCTCACCAAGGCAGGGTGGCCCGAAAAAGAAAAACTTTCACCATCATTCACTCCATCACTGTCTTGCCAGAAGGGTGCTTTACTCTACAGCCTAAACAGCAACATTAACACCCTCAAAAATTCTAGCAGCTTCAAGTCAAGCGGGAGAAATCTGGTAGGCCCACATGTGAGAGAATGGGTCTGTGTGGTCAGTGTGCACTGTATAACAAAATCCTGCAGTGCATAATGAGAAAAAAAAAACTCCAACTGTGTTTTTGGATTAAAACGCCGACTTTGAGGTGTATTTTCATATATAATTTATGGTTGCATTCTCATTTTCTTGGTTTCATTTGATAGAATGGTAAAAATATTACAGAAATAAAGGTAATTTTGATTGGTTTTACTATGAAAAGGACCTGGAAATGGAGCTCAAAATAGGGGAAATGTTTGATTTTTGCCCATGTTCAAAAGTAAATAAATGATGCCATTGTCCAATAAATGTCCAACTAGCCATTCTAATATGCAGTCATGAATGGGTTGATGTTATTTCTACAATTATTACAATATTGCAGTAGTCTGCATAACAGTAAATCTTCTATTTTTTGTTTGAATAAAAATTAAAAATAGAAAGCAAGAGTAATATCAGAGGGGCCTGGAGACATGACTGATGAACAAAGAAAATGTTATTTTAGAGCCAGGAATGTCTGCATTGTTCATTCTGGACCCTATTTTGAAATTGGCATATTTTTTAATTTGCATGAAATTGGCCAAATTTCCAATTTTTGACCACTTTATTGGGTAGTTGAAATCAGTAAATGGGCGGTTTCTTGTACTCAATCGATAGAACAAATGGAATTCTAAAGAAATAGCTATGAGTTTGAGCGACTGGAACAATGGAATTAGCCAAAAATAGGGCTCAAAGTGGGCGAAAAAATCGCCGATTCATAAATATCGCCAAGGTCACTATCTTCATGAGAGTGTAATTCCGTAAGTTGTTCATCAAATTTCATACTTTTGGTGTCATTACCATCGGGAAAAAATTCTCTATCATTTCATAAGAAAAAATATTTTTTTTTGTTTTCAAATATTTTGCGACACTAGGAGACACCTCAGAATTGGGGGTTGCGACAGTCAAAGGGTTAACTTCACTAACGTTAACACTAGTTCCAGGCATTTTCTTTACGAGATCCGCACGCAACTGCCTTGCCTTTTCACAAATGATTGTCTTTGAAACACTATCTCCTGCTAACTGTTTCTCGCTGATCCACAACAACTTCTCCACATCTTCCATTGTCTGTGATCTCTCTTTCATTAACATGTTTACCCCTTTCGCCACATCAGCTTCCTTGATTGTTCTTTCTTTCCCCGGATGGAATCGATTGTTGATTTGGATTTGTAATAAAGTTGGTAGAATTACCGACAATATGTAAAGTAAAAGGACACAAGTGCAACTAATGTGACATTTATTGTGGCAACGTTTCGCTCTCCAGGAGCTTTATCAAGCCATTCCTATGGCTTGATAAAGCTCCTGGAGAGCGAAACGTTGCCACAATAAATGTCACATTAGTTGCACTTGTGTCCTTTTACTTTTGATTTGGATTTCCCATACAATCTGGCAAGTTCCAGCACCCGCACACCACTCTCATATTTTTCAATAACTTCTTTCTTAAATTCCATTGTGTTTCTCACTTTCTTTACCAAAAGGGCTGGCACTCTGAACTTTCTTTGGGCCCATGGTGGCTTATTTCACAGTCGCACTTAATAAACAAGCACAAAAACCAATGGATTTTATGAAAATGTTTGGATGAATGCACGGAGTATATGCTCATCCACCAAGAGACACATGGAGATTGACTTACCTACACGTGGCGTCTCGGCAGGAGGCGGGCTGACGTGTATAATAGATGATTTATGAGACACCGGCCAAAATACGGAGCAAAATTTCCGCCCAAAAAGTGGCCTAAATACGAATCGGCCGATAAAAGCAACGGCTGATATTCGTGGTTCCACTGTATTATTATTTAAGAATACAGTGGTACCTCAAGTTTCGAACAGCTCCCAACTCAAACAATTATATAAGAGTATTTTTGTAAGTGCTTTTGTAAGTATGTTTTTGGGGGTTTGAAACGGACTAATCTAATTTACATTATTCCTTATGGGAACAAATTCATTCGGTATCGGCACTCGAACAGCCTTTTAGAATGAATTAAGTTCAGAACGAGGTACCACTGTACAGTATTATTCAAAAATAATATAATAATATAGAGAAAATAAATTATAAAATAATTTACACTTAAAAACTTACATACATTGACTCTGAAGACATGGAAAATCAAAAACAAAAATATTTCTAACTTTAATCTAAGGCAAAGCCACTAATGAAGTCCATATTTACACACAGAAGACAACTACTAATTAGACATAGAAGAAGAAACACCATTAACCCTTAAACTGTCCAAACATAGATCTACATTCACATGCGTAGTGCTCCAAAAGTAGATCTACGTTTTTTACATACTTTCAAATGTTGAAAAAAACGTAGATCTACGTTTGGACAGTTAAAGGGTTAAGATGACTATTTCCCAATACATTTACACAGCAACGACGGTCGTTGGCAACAACTGTTGTTAAGTAAGAGAATGAACAGGGATGTGAAACATGGTGCCAACAGGTCCTGACACGTTTTGATGGGTCCTGGAAGGTTCTGACAAGTCCTGGCAGCTTCTGACAAGTCATGGCAGCTTCTGACAGGTCCTGGCAGGTTCTGACAGGTCCTGGCAGGTTCTGACAGGTCCTGGCAGGCTATGACAGGTCTTGGCATGTTCTGCCAGGTTCTGACAGCTTGACAGGTCTTGGCAGGTTCTGACAGGTCCTGGCAGGTTCTGAGAGGTCCTGACAGGTTACATTACAGGGCCTGCCACATGCCAGAGCCACAATTCAGGTCCCATTTTACTCTTCTCATTCATACTTTGACCACATACAACACAGAGGCTATCATGTCTACCAGGAAGAGGGCAGAAGGTTAACATTCTAATTAAGGTAGCATTGTAATGCTGTGAAAGCTTGCAATGGCAAGCTGCATACCAAAGGGCAATAGCAATTGCAATGCTGGTGTTATGTGCAGGAGAAATGTTACAATAGTGCAGTGTTAAGCAACATTCAACAACATTCAGCAATATTTAGCAATGTTGCAAGATGTTGATAAAGGCCAGGCAGTCAGGTGCAACATCTCCACTGTGTATCAAGCAAGATACAGACAACCAGGTGTCCATCAGTGCCAGTTCGAACTGACTGTATATAGAGGAACTAGGGTTGTTTACAAGGGTAGGCCTACTCCTGTGGTCTGACTTAACTGCTCTCTTAACCCTTAAACGGTCCAAACGTATATATACGTTTTTTCAACATTTGAAAGTATGTAAAAAAATGTATATCACCTTTTTTTTTTTACATTTGAAAATGTGTAAAAAAAACTTTTATCTACACTTTTTTTTTTGTTATATTTGAAAATATGTAAAAAAGACCTAGAACTACTTTTGGACCCTACAAATTCGTAGGGAAGTTAGGAGGAGGTGCGGGATTACCAAAACTGTTGTCCAGAGGGCTGAGGAAGGGTTGTTGAGGTGGTTCGGACATGTAGAGAGAATGGAGCGAAACAGAATGACTTCAAGAGTGTATCAGTCTGTAGTGGAAGGAAGGTGGGGTAGGGGTCGGCCTAGGAAAGGTTGGAGGGAGGGGGTAAAGGAGGTTTTGTGTGCGAGGGGCTTGGACTTCCAGCAGGCATGCGTGAGCGTGTTTGATAGGAGTGAATGGAGACAAATGGTTTTTAATACTTGACGTGCTGTTGGAGTGTGAGCAAAGTAACATTTATGAAGGGGTTCGGGGAAACCGGCAGGCCGGACTTGAGTCCTGGAGATGGGAAGTACAGTGCCTGCACTCTGAAGGAGGGGTGTTAATGTTGCAGTTTAAAAACTGTAGTGTAAAGCACCCTTCTGGCAAGACAGTGATGGAGTGAATGATGGTGAAAGTTTTTCTTTTTCGGGCCACCCTGCCTTGGTGGGAATCGGCCAATGTGATAATAAAAAAAATAAAATAAATTTGAACGTCAATCTATTTGGACCGTTTAAGGGTTAAAGCAATGCAACAGAAAAGCTTTAATTAAGCAAACTACAGTAGTGCCATGGTATCTGTTGGGGGATATGTTCCTAGACCCACCGTGGATACCCAAAACAGCGGGTAGTGGCGAAGCCTCTATGCAATTTTTTATTTACATGTATACCCATGATAAAGTGGAGAATTATTATTTTTTCACTAATATGAAGCACTTCACAGCTTCTCTTAGGCTTCAAAGACCTTCCATCATCACTACTTTTGTGTTCGTCATTATCAACCAAAATTAAGGGTTATTTTTCGGCCAAGGTAAACCAAGGATAACTGAAACAGTGGAAACAGAATCTGCGAATAATGGAGTTCTACTGTATACAAATAATGCTCATCTCTCTTAAAGCTCCTCCATTAATCCTGTTTTTTTTAAAAATTGCACCCAAAAAATTAACTGCATGCACATAGACCTACCTAATGCATAAGAAGATGACAATGCCATATGCCTATTGGCCCATGCTAGGCAGGTTCTCCTCAAACCACTAACAAAAATATTCACTTTGGCCCATTTGCATTTCTGGAAGTGGTTTCTTAAATTGATTTTACAAAAAAACAAAAAAAAACAAAAAAAAAAACAAAAAAAAAATTACATGATATACATACGCATACTTAGATAACAGGGTGGAATAGACCCAGACCTCCGCCGTAAAGCCTACTGCAGCTTTTTTTTGCTTGCAAGTGCATACAGAAGCCTAAAAAGTGTTTATTTAGTGTCCAATAGCACTAGGCCTAAAAAAAACTGATGGACAAGTATAAATAATAAAATTGAAAGCTGCCAAAAATCATCTTAAGTCGAGGCAAGCGTCAAAAATAACAAACAAATATAACTGTATAGTGAAGCTTTAGTACGGCGCTCTAAAGCGAGTGGCCATATTAAACAGGTAGGCCTGAATAGCTTTATAATAAAGCAGAGTATTAGCCATGTAGGCCTGAACAGCCTTATAATAACTTTACAATATAGCTCTTGGCTTTATAATAGAATTTATATCTTAGGCAAGTCACATGCCACAAGATTTGTCAGATTTTAGCATTGTTTAATCTAACCTGAATGCAGCCTGGCCAGCATTTTTTAGGCCTAACCAATGATTTTCGTATTAAAGAAATATTTTATGAAACCCACTGACCACATTTTGGATTTGCAGGTTTACCATATACAAAATTCTGGTGAATTAGACCAAATTATTTTACTCATCACAACATTGCTGTAGTTCAGAGTAATGAACTTAGGCAAAACTGTCATTATCTATTGCTTTATAGACGGTGTGTATGTGTGTACTCTTATAGTGATGTACTGTTTGATACGGTGGACAGTGTGTACGTGTACATCTACGGGCGTTGTGTGTATGCTTTCATAGTTGTCCCGAAATCCTTCATACACGCAGTCATCACACACATTCAACATAGTCATTACACACAGTTGTCACACACAGTCATCTCACACAGTCGCCACACACAATCACACACAGCTGTCACACAGTCGTTGCATAATTGCACACAGCTGTCACAGTCATCAGTCACAGTCATCAAAGTCATCACATTCATTACACATAGTCATCTCACACAATCACATACAGTCATCACACAGTCGTCACACACAGTCATTACAGTCATCACAGAGTCGTCACAGTCATCACACAGTCATCACACAAAGTCATCACACAGTTGCCATACAGTCGTTACACATAGTCATCATACAGTCACCACACAGTCGTCACATAAGGCCATCAGAAATAATTTACATATAAAAGTAACACTAGGAACACTAGACAATAGCAGCATCAACCTGGTGCTTGAACACAGTGAAAGCATTCTACTCCACTCAATTATATCCCACTCATCAGTACTACTACTACCACTACTACTACTACTACCACTACTACTACTTCTACTACTACTATACTATAAAGTCTTGTGGGTACAGTCACTTCTCTTAAAGGACACTTCTATATAGAGGCTCATTATGGTAAGTGCGACTGAATTAGTTCACCCAGAACTGAATATCACAGGAGAGGTCTTCATGGAACGTGGTACTCAATTTTCAACACATTCAGCTGCAAGACTAATGAAATCGTAATGACACGATTGCAAACAAACCATACCATGGGCGGGATTTGAACCAGCGGTCAGAGTCAAAAAACACCAGACCGTCGCGTTAGCCACTGGCTAGCTGATCCAGTGGCTAACGCGACGGTCTGGAGTTTTGAGACTCTCTGACCGCGGGTTCAAATCCCACCCGTGGTATGGTTTTTTCAACTGCAAATACAGAAAACTGCTCTGTATATAGAACAGGCCTTTCAGAGAGCCACGTGTTGGCCCAATGTATGTACGTACGTGTGTGTACGTGTGTGTGTGTGTGTGTGTGTGTGTGCACGTGTTCGTTCTTAATTAAAACAAAGATTTATATTACTACAACGTTTCACTGTGTGTAAAAATTCAAATTCAAATATGTATTTATATCATATTATGGGGTACAAAATGTAGTTTACTTATAATAAGATATTGGTAGGCATGAGAGAGCGCCAGTAGCACTTTTCAGGCAAACTTAATCCTAGTAACTTAAAGCCTACTTAAATGGTAGGCCTTTATGATTTAGTAGGCATTCTTAAATGTGCATAAAAGAAAGAGGCCATGACCGAACTCTTCTATTAAAGAGTGAAATGCTGTACCAGTAACATCTTTGTCCCTGAACTACATGGGTCATTGCTCTGGTCTGTAGTGCATTGTGTTCTCCACGAGGGCCAACCGGCCAACTGGCCTCTGTCACATGGCTCAACCAGTAGTAGGAAGACTGGGAAAAACATATTAATAAATAACTATAGCCCTTTAAATATATACAGCATCCAGTAGTTAGTTGAATGTTTAGCAGAAGATGACAACAACAATGGCTGGAAATGTGAGATCGTACTTGGCCTGCGAATCACTCCTACGGGAGTTGGTGGACTTCAGGGGGGTGGGTGCTATAGGCTTACGGAATGGGTTGCTCTTGACCGAGGGGCTCCGGGGACTGGCATCATCTGTTGGGTCGAAGGAGGCGGCCGAGGACGGCCTCTTTAACAGGGACTTGTCGCCGCAGTCTATCTTGGACAACACTTTCGAGAGGTCAATCTTGGGCGAGGCTTTAAACACGCTACCTAGTGACTCCGACTTGGTCAAGTCTGACTTCGACTTGCCAAGCTTACTAATGTCGGACTTGGAGGACTTGAGAGAGGTTTGAGAGGGAGTCTTGGAGAGAGAGGAGAGTGGGGAGGAGGAGACACTGGAGAGGGAGGGAGTCCTGGGGAGGTCGGAGTAGGCTGGGGTGCTATATGACGCTGAACCGTACGTCCTCGCCTGCGACAATTTGCCATACATAGGTAACCTGTAGGGCAAAACAATGGAGAACTGTCATGTGCTCACACCAGTACCAAATTTCCCCTGAGTGCTGGAAAATAATAAAGAAAACAGTAGGACATTCAAAGACCCTTATTCCTGTAGCAATAAATGAAATAAAAGCTTGAGAAAGTTCACTGAAGTCACACATTGAACACACATGCAGCATCAGGCAACATTGAATGTGTCAGTGAGCCAAACGTGTGCAACGCTTGTGAGTGTTTAGTGTCGAGACATTTCACCTTGAACGGTGGCCTTCTTCAGTCACTGGTCAAGACTAAGCAGCTGAATACCCCTTCAAGGCTGAGGGACTGATCTCCTAAATTCAAGGCTGAAGAACTATCTTCATGACCGAGGGACTGACCACATCACCTCTACCTCTCCACTGCTTGTGCCATCTAACTGAAGCAGCCTAGCCACCGTGCACAGATCAAACGTTTCGACAGTAGATGCTCGACTGTTGCACACGTGTCTAACTCCTCCATTTCTGGTGCTGCGAACTGTAACTCTTAGGCAATAACTACTAAAAGCAGTCTTCCCCTCTAGATCATGCAAGCAATGTTGGCAACCCAGCAGGGTTGCCAACCCTCCAAGGAAACTCCCAACAGCACAAAACTCCGCAAAGCCACTGAGGTCCACTGAATAGTCAAAAGACCCCCCATGGGGGGTCTTTGAGAGGACTCCAATAATCGAATCAGATGCCAGGAGGAGGTATAGGCTAGTGCCGATTCCCCTGAATCAGAGGAAACTCTGATTCCCGGAATCCAGAGTCCTTCACTGGCATCCAGAAGACCCCATTGGGGGAGGGGGACATAGTACTCACCCCGGCTGACGCCACAACAAATTGCATTCAAAATTTTCACTCCGGACTAAAACGCAATTATTATCTTTTTTTACAAGAGGTGAGTGAAGTATTTTTATTGGAACAAAACTGGTTCTTGACCTGAATAAAGCTCTACACAGTGAAAAGTGACCTTGTAAAGCTCTATAAAGTCAAAATTTGACCCAATAAATCATTGACTTGATCCTCAAACAGTTTATCAACTTCTGTCAATCATCAATTACATTTGTAATCAATTTGGAAGCTCAGTCAACTCTCCCGTAAAGCTCTTCTAGTGCGATCCTCTTACAAACGCAAGTGGAAAAAGTGCAATCAAGATTGAACAGTAAGCGCAAAGTCCTTCATAGTAACGGAGGGGGTGTTCAAGTTCAGTCAAACTTACTCAACTGCACTCATGAAAAAAATAATTGTGCTAGAGAATGGCATTCATAGGGAGCCGACTGTGCTTTCTCCAGTCAGATAGTCTGAATGTTCCAACTCTCTGCATTCCGGGGACATACAAGATTATCCGAACATCAGACTATCTGCGTTCTGTTAACATGTAAGATAGCCCAAACATCAGACTATCCGAGTTCCGGGGACACACAGATAGTCAGAACATCAGACTGCCTGGGTTCCAGGGCCACGCCAGACTTGAGCGCCCCATCGGAGTGGCAGCCAGCCGGGGTGAGAGCATGTCCCCTGATGACGAGTCGAGCCAAGATGTCCTACCTCAGTCGATCTGGTTTTTGGGGAATGGGATTCCCCGATGGTTTCCTCTTCAAACTGAGAGCATGGAAAAACAAGAGTACACTGTTACACTGGGGTCGCCGTGGTTCTACACATCTTCTATCTCAATAGATTACTAACTAATGCCTATCACAATGTCTATCAGAAGCTTTGCATCTAAACAGACCATTATATCTTCCAAATATACTCAATATAATTTTTCAATATAAAACTGTAAACAAATTTGTATATATAGATATATTCACATTATATAATTCATTAGATAAATTCTAGTTAGTTGCAACTAAGAGTATTACTGGAAAATAGTTGATATATAACAAATAATAATTACTGCTAACACGAGTTAAAAATGATCTAGGCCTAATGATATATACACATTTATTAATACAGATTATAGAAACACTTTATTTATATTGTAACCTACAGAAAATGGTTTGGAAGGGAGTTGATAAGAGGGCAGGCGGTTCTATTGGTCGGGAATGTTCTGAACCTCAATCATTCTACCATCTTACACATAGCAAGTTACCACTGGATAAGCCAATGGGAAGCAAGCACTGTTGGACAAGCCAGTGAGTGGCAAGCACTGCTGGACAAGCCAGTGAGTGGCAAGCACTGCTGGACAAGCCAGTGAGTGGCAAGCACTGCTGGACAAGCCAGTGAGTGGCAAGCACTGCTGGACAAGCCAGTTAGTGGCAAGCACTGTTGGACAAGCCAGTGAGTGGCAAGCACTGCTGGACAAGCCAGTGAGTGGCAAGCACTGCTGGACAAGTCAATGAGAAGCAAGTTACTGCTGGACTAGCCAATGAGAAGCAAGTATAACAGAGTACAGCCAGGCCTCCACTAATGCAAGTCTGAACAGTGTGAATTTCAATTCGGTGCAGAATTAATCAATGCTAGTAGTTTTTTGCACCAAAACTCTACAGAATGAACACACAAAATGAACAGTGTGAACACAAATAACACAACTCTATGAGAACTGACTGTATACAGAGGAGCTTTATAACAGGACTGTATATAGCAGCACTTCATAAGAGAATTGACTCTATATAAAGCCTTTTAAGAGAACTGACTGTATATAGAGGAGCTTTATAACAGGACTGTATATAGCAGCGCTTCATAAGAGAATTGACTCTATATAAAGCCTTTTAAGAGAACTGACTGTATATAGAGGAACTTTATAAGAAAGCTGACTGTATACAATGTACAGCACTGAAAGTAACCAACAAATTCAGCCAAGTCCAACACATTCTTTTCATGCATAATATAACATTGATGACCCGACCTGAGTCAACACTAGTGTGCCGGGGCCCAAGAACACCTTCCAACGACTCCCTCTCACTAAATTCCAGCTTCAAAATCCTCTTAGAGGGCATCTGTATAGTCCTTGTGGCTTAGCGCTTCTTTTTGATTATAATAATAATAATCTTAGAGGGCAACTTAAGCCCTGATATAACTACTGAACTTACAAATTATTATTATTATCAGTAATAGTAACTAGTTTTTATGCTATGATAAATTTGTACGTTTGAATGATTGAGGTGTCAGTTGCTTTATAACAATGCTATGAGAAGTTGAAAAACACACAACAGCAGAGAAGTGGGTATATTAAAAAAAAAATTTACACCAATTTGGATCACTAGAGAAAAGTCTACAAGTGTAGCATTTTAGAGCGAGTAAACAACTTGCCTAACTCTCCTTGTTTATGTGCTACAAACCAGGCATTTAGTGTTCAACGAACCTTAGGATGGGGGGTTGTCTTAGGAGGGGTGCATGACCTGTCACCTGTAGGGGGGTTGAGGGGGAAGGGAACCACATATCTAGTGTGTCTGAGGTTCATGGCACTCTAAAGGGCCATGAACCACAGTCACAACTCACTCTATGGACCGTGTGTTGCCTAGAAGCGTGTCTATGGACTGGCTCCAGTCCTAGGTCCATACACACACACTTCTCCTGTGTCTGAGTTCATAACTTTTAACCTATAGTGATACAGTAATGATGTATACATATGTATACATATATACTGGTGCACCTTGACTTACGATGGGCTTACATTCCAATGAACTCGTCGTAAGTTGAAACTATTTTAAGTCAAAATATTTTAAGTTGAAAAAATTGTAGGTTAAAATATCTTAAGACAAAAATATCACAAGTCGAATACAAATATAGTATGCAAAATAAATAATAACTACTGTCACTGAATAATTACTGTAACTAAATACCAGTATTGAAAAGTCAATAAATGAATACAAGTTAGGGACTTGCTGTCTTCATGCTGCGTAATCTTTACCCTTAACTCTTAAACGGTCCAAACTTAGGGACTTGCTGTCTTCATGCTGGGTAATCTTTACCCTTAACTCTTAAACGGTCCAAACTTAGGGACTTGCTGTCTTCATGCTGCGTAATCTTTACCCTTAACTCTTAAAAGGTCCAAACTTAGGGACTTGCTGTCTTCATGCTGGGTAATCTTTACCCTTAACTCTTAAACGGTCCAAACTTAGGGACTTGCTGTCTTCATGCTGGGTAATCTTTACCCTTAACTCTTAAACGGTCCAAACTTAGGGACTTGCTGTCTTCATGCTGGGTAATCTTTACCCTTAACTCTTAAACGGTCCAAACTTAGGGACTTGCTGTCTTCATGCTGGGTAATCTTTACCCTTAACTCTTAAACGGTCCAAACTTAGGGACTTGCTGTCTTCATGCTGCGTAATCTTTACCCTTAACTCTTAAACGGTCCAAACTTAGGGACTTGCTGTCTTCATGCTGCGTAATCTTTACCCTTAACTCTTAAACGGTCCAAACTTAGGGACTTGCTGTCTTCATGCTGGGTAATCTTTACCCTTAACTCTTAAACGGTCCAAACTTAGGGACTTGCTGTCTTCATGCTGGGTAATCTTTACCCTTAACTCTTAAACGGTCCAAACTTAGGGACTTGCTGTCTTCATGCTGCGTAATCTTTACCCTTAACTCTTAAACGGTCCAAACTTAGGGACTTGCTGTCTTCATGCTGGGTAATCTTTACCCTTAACTCTTAAACGGTCCAAACTTAGGGACTTGCTGTCTTCATGCTGGGTAATCTTTACCCTTAACTCTTAAACGGTCCAAACTTAGGGACTTGCTGTCTTCATGCTGGGTAATCTTTACCCTTAACTCTTAAACGGTCCAAACTTAGGGACTTGCTGTCTTCATGCTGGGTAATCTTTACCCTTAACTCTTAAACGGTCCAAACTTAGGGACTTGCTGTCTTCATGCTGGGTAATCTTTACCCTTAACTCTTAAACGGTCCAAACTTAGGGACTTGCTGTCTTCATGCTGGGTAATCTTTACCCTTAACTCTTAAACGGTCCAAACTTAGGGACTTGCTGTCTTCATGCTGGGTAATCTTTACCCTTAACTCTTAAACGGTCCAAACTTAGGGACTTGCTGTCTTCATGCTGGGTAATCTTTACCCTTAACTCTTAAACGGTCCAAACTTAGGGACTTGCTGTCTTCATGCTGGGTAATCTTTACCCTTAACTCTTAAACGGTCCAAACTTAGGGACTTGCTGTCTTCATGCTGGGTAATCTTTACCCTTAACTCTTAAACGGTCCAAACTTAGGGACTTGCTGTCTTCATGCTGGGTAATCTTTACCCTTAACTCTTAAACGGTCCAAACTTAGGGACTTGCTGTCTTCATGCTGGGTAATCTTTACCCTTAACTCTTAAACGGTCCAAACTTAGGGACTTGCTGTCTTCATGCTGGGTAATCTTTACCCTTAACTCTTAAACGGTCCAAACTTAGGGACTTGCTGTCTTCATGCTGCGTAATCTTTACCCTTAACTCTTAAACGGTCCAAACTTAGGGACTTGCTGTCTTCATGCTGCGTAATCTTTACCCTTAACTCTTAAACGGTCCAAACTTAGGGACTTGCTGTCTTCATGCTGCGTAATCTTTACCCTTAACCCTTAAACGGTCCAAACAGATCGACATTCAAATTCGTAGCTACAAAAGAAGATCTACATTTTTTTACATAGTTTCAGATGTTGAAAAAACGTATATATACATTTGGACCATTTAAGGGTTAAACTGTCCGAATGTAGACCTACATTTGCACTGATAGCGGTCTGAATGTAGATCTGTGTTTTTTTTACATTTTAAAGCATGTAAAATAAAACGTAGATCTACATTCAGAGCGCTAGCAAACGTAGATCTAAATTTTGACAACTTCATCTCCAAAGAAACTGTTTTTGCACCATTGTGAGGTTGAAATATCCCAAGTTGAAACATCGTAAAGTCAGAACATAAGCCGAACCATCATAGTCGAAATATCGTCAGCTGAACCATCATAAGTCAAGAAGCATCTGTACATACTGCCTAGTTTATTGTGGAAGACGTTTGGTAATCAACGACTCTCATGAAGCTCCTCTATATAGTGAGAATTCTTGCATGTGCAATTGATAAATTGCACTCAAAATTTAATACTGGTCACTGTGAGGCTCATTCTGTTCACTCTTCAATTTTCAACTGCATCAAAGGACATAATATAGAAGAGGTTCATGGGAGAGTCGACTTACCAGCGGCAAGTTAAGGCAAGAGACACACCCAAGGATTGTGATGTTTGATGGGAAGAATTGTGGGATGAGTGCGTTCTTGTGACCTGACCAATATAATGTGTTAGGCACATTTGCAACATCGGGGCGAGAATCACCGTGTTTCACTCTCCCGTGTCTTTACCGTTACAATTCGTGGATATACAGTGGTACCCCAAGTTTTGTACAGCTCCCAAATCGAACAATTAGTTTTGTACAGCTCCCAAATCGAACAATTATGTAAGTGTATCATTATAAATGGTTTTGTAAGTGCATTTTTGGGGGGTTTGAAATGGACAAATCTAATCTGCATTATTCCTTATGGAAACAAAGTCATTCAGTACTGGAACGAATTATGTACGAAACTCGGATACCATTGTAATCTGATGACTGCAGATGTTGCAAATGTCTAATTCATCTCATCGACACTGTACACCATTGCTATGCAACTTTAGACCTAATTGCCACTTATGGCAAGCTCCGTTCCTTACACGTACCTTAATAATGTGTAAAGGTCAGCCATGGCAACGTGTTGCAATGGCCACCAAGACAGCAACATCATCAATGATGCAAAACAACTACTCTAGGCCTTTTGTGTTGCAGGCAACACTTTCTCAAGAGCTTTCAACAATGCAAAGGGATGAGGAGTGGCCCATCTGGTGTATGCCTAAGGAGTCCTACAGCCTCTGAGTCGACTTGACGGATCCAACGAACAACTTAACAAGTTTAAAGTAAACCATGGTAAAAAAAAAAAGTGTTAGTTGAAAGATAGAATAAATGGTAATAAACAGCAGATTTCAGTAGTAGTATTTGTTAAGGTTATTAAGAAAGTTTACTGGTTAACTGACGATAGTTGGAAAAATAACAGAAAACTTAACCTCTCCTATTTATATGTTGAAGGATGTCTAGCCTAAGAAATTTGTGTGTGTATGTGTGTGTGTACTTGTGTGTGTATGTGTGTGTGTACTTGTGTATGTATGCATGTGGGTACTTGTCTATATGTGGTTGCAGGAGTCTAGTCACAACTCCTGGCCCCACCTCTTCGCTGGTCGCTACAGGGTCGCTCCTTGCTCCATGAGCTTTATCATATCTCTTCTTAATCCTTTAACTCTCAAACCACTGATCTATGCTTTTCTGTTAGTATTCATGACGTTCACCAATGAAATATTTTTCCTGCCTAGAAATGAGAGAATGGGTCTGCGTATTTGGTGACTGCAGTATTAAAAAAAATTCAGGGACTCTGCAGTATCACACGGGAGCAGCAGTTTGTTTCAGCACGAGCTTGGGTCAGCATCATGGCAAACCCCCAGGATTTACTCACGCCCCATCAAATTAACTTTCTTATTCCAGGAAATTGATATGGAACCAGAGTTTAGGGGATTTGAGACTGATGTGGCCTTAACCCTTAAACTGTCCAAACGTTGATCTGCTTTTTTGAATGTTGCGCTACGACCTTGATTTTCTCCATGAGAAAGTGTAAAAAAACAGACCTACATTCGGAGCGCTACACGAGCAAACGTAGCTCTACGTTTGGACAGCTTAAGGGCTAAATGATTGAGGAAATAACAAACAGTATATCAATAACCCAGATGACCCTCAGCCCATCACATGTGAGGTGGCCAGCATGGGCAGTGTGACCACACCATACCCTCATCCAAGCACCTCTGGGGTAGCCAGTGTGGCCACACCATACCCTCAGCCGAACCCCTCTGGGGTGACCAGTGTTACTACTCAGAGGCTAAAACATAAATGAAAATTAACATTTTCCCACAGGTTTGGCGACGTTAAAAAAGAGTGATATAAGTGCTGACCAGATTGATTTCATGCCCTTAGAGAATTCTTTGAGTGACAGTATTATTTTTTTTTTTATTATCACACCGGCCGACTCCCACCAAGGCAGGGTGGCCCGAAAAAGAAAAACTTTCACCATCATTCACTCCATCACTGTCTTGCCAGAAGGGTGCTTTACACTACAGTTTTTAAACTGCAACATTAACACCCCTCCTTCAGTAATATACATTATTCTCAGTGAAGCATACCTTTAGGCAGTGTCGCCTAAGGCAGTGTGCCATATGCAATCTCTAACAACTAGAGGAGGAGGCGGAGGAGGCAGAGGAGGCGGAGGAGGCGGAGGAGGCGGAGGAGGCAGAGGAGGCAGAGGAAGCAGAGGAGGCAGAGGAGGCAGAGGAGGCAGAGGAGGCAGAGGAGGCGGAGGAGGCAGAGGAGGCAGAGGAGGCAGAGGAGGCAGAGGAGGCGGAGGAGGCGGAGGAGGCGGAGGAGGCGGAGGAGGCGGAGGAGGCGGAGGAGGCGGAGGAGGCGGAGGAGGCGGAGGAGGCGGAGGAGGCGGAGGAGGCGGAGGAGGCGGAGGAGGCGGAGGAGGCGGAGGAGGCGGAGGAGGCGGAGGAGGCGGAGGAGGCAGAGGAGGCAGAGGAGGCGGAGGAGGCGGAGGAGGCGGAGGAGGCGGAGGCGGCGGAGGCGGCGGAGGAGGCGGAGGAGGCGGAGGAGGCGGAGGAGGCGGAGGAGGCGGAGGAGGCGGAGGAGGCGGAGGAGGCGGAGGAGGCGGAGGAGGCAGAGGAGGCAGAGGAGGCAGAGGAGGCAGAGGAGGCGGAGGAGGCAGAGGAGGCGGCAGCGGGTGGCATGTTGCCTGGGCAGATAAAGGACCACCTGGCACTCATTCCACCATATGCCACCTCCAATCCTGTCTCTCCACCATGCTTCATGCCACAGGTCCACCCTGTACCATCAAACTGTGAATGGAATTGGAGAGAATGTACAACATTTGTGCCACATCCTTTTAATTTTGATGCAAGTGGAAGTGGCATCCCCTCAATGTCGTATCACAAACGAGTCCACAGACTTAGAGCAATTCCAACTATACTTTGACTAGCCCATCATGAACCTGATCATCACCCAGACGAACAATCATTACCGCTGTATAATGGACAACACAGAGGCTGCAGAATCATCACAGCACTGCGCAGGTGGAAAGATTCAACTGTGAGCGAAATGTATTTATTCCCTGGCACTGTCATGCTTATGCCACTGTCATGCTTATGTGCAAGCACAATATAGCACAGTACTGGTCCACAGACTACTTCCTCAGTACATGTACTCCAGTCTTCTGTGACCACCTTTCCTACAACAGGTTCATGCTATTGGTGAGAATGCCTCACTTCTCAGACAGTAATAAGCCCAACAGAAATGACCTACAATACATAATCTGGGAAATGTTTATGTAAATGAAACAAAAATTCAGTGCCTACTTTTATCCCTTCAGGAACACTGTTGCCAACGAGTCCTTAATTCTGTTCAAGGAACAACTGTCGTTCAAGCAATATATACCGAACAAACATAACTGCTTTGGCATAAAACTTTTTGATCAGTGTGATTGAGACAAGTGCTGAATGTCACTGTCTACACAGAGAGAGAGACATTTGATGATACCAGGCAGATGTTGGGCATTTCCAGTGAGGCGGCTGATAAGATGATGGAACCATACCTTGGCAAGGGTCATACATTGTACACAGACAACTGGCATACAAGCCCTATGCTCGCTGATTTCCTACGTGTGAACAATATTGACATACGTGGAACAGTGAGAAGAAGTAGAAAACATATGCCAAGGTTCACCGGAGGCAGTGCTGATGGTGCAGTGCAAGTGTTTTGTGCCAATGACATCATGGCACTGACGTGGCATGACAAACGAGAGACATGATGTTGCTGGCAACCATGCACATAAATGAGATGGTACAAACTAAGTGAACAGGGACGGAAATGAACCCATTGCAAAGCCAGCTGCAGTCACTGACTATACGAGAAATATGCGACTAGTCAACAAGTGTGACGTGAAAATAGGGTTTGTTGTGTGCGTAGGAGTCGCAAGAGGTACGTGAAATTATTTTTCCACCTTGTAGACATTGCAATGCTCAATGCCTTCAATATACAGTGGAACCTCAAATATTGAACTTTCTTCGGTCCAGAAGGCTGTTCAAGTGCCTTTACCGAATGAATTTATTCCCATCAGGAATACTGTAAATTAGATTAGTCCATTTCAGACCCTCAAAAATACACTTATAAAAGCACTTACAAAAATACACTTACATAATTGGTCGTGTTGGGAGCAGTTTGATTTTTGAGGTTCCACTGTATACCAATAGATGCAGAATACACTGTCATAAAACAGTAAAAAAATACCATGTTACACCTGTACCTGCCCCTCACCCATAACCAGAAGGGTTAGTGCCAGAGCAAATACAGTGGTACCTTGGGATACGAACAGCTCAAAACTCAAATTCGTTCAGTATCATCACTCGAACAGCCTTCTGAAACTAATTAAGTTTGTATCCCAAGGTACCACTGTACTCACTGTCATTTCATCATATAGCTACTGTCCACCCAGAAAAAGAAGTACACCTACCATCCAACTTACGACCTGCTCGACATACGACCACTCGATTTACGACCGTGTTTTTTATGCCAAATTTCTGGGAAACAAACAACTGTTTGTGTTGTACACAGTGTTTATCCTAAACCTTACAGTATAAAATACAGTACTAACAACATAAAAAGTAAAGTTAAAAATGAAATACCAAAATAGAACAATATAATAAAGTCATTACAAAAATGTGATGAGCTATGAAATCCCCATAATTGTCATTTAATAAAAAAAATTAGAAAATAAAAATGGTGGCAAAAACAATATATCTAACATTTTTGCAAACAGCAGGACTCCATGTTGCCGTCACGTGCGCATCCAGTACCAACTTCATCACCTTATCTCTCCGTAGGTACTGAGCCCCCACAAATTTTTTTTTTTTTTCAAAATATTCAAAGCACTAGCGGAGATGCATAGATCAGTGCTGTGACAGTTAAAGGGTTAAAGCTATGTATGGATCCTGCCTCCACTACATCACTTTTCAGATTGTTCCACTTCCTGACAACTCTATGACTGAAGAAATACTTCCTAACATCCCTGTGACTTATCTGAGTGTTAAACTTCCAGTTGTGGCCCCTTGTTGCTGGTCCCCTTTTCCCTGTATTCCCTTGTTGCTCTCCTTCCTTTTTTCTGTCCCCCCCTCTGTGGTCTTCTTTGCTCCTCCCCATGATTCATAACTTAGCACTTGATGGGGTTAAACTCCAACAGCCATTTGTCAGACCAGTCTTGCAACCTGTCCAGATCCCCTTGCAGTCTTGCCTGATCCTATGTTCGTATTCTCCTATTTCATTTCATCTGTGAACAGGGATTCCTCTGAATCTATTCCTTCCTTCATTATGTCATTGATATGTACAAGAAACAGCACCGGACCTACAACCAACACTTGTGGAACTCCACTTAAGACACACGACCTAGGACTAACCCTTTTGGAACCCCACTTGACACACAGGACCTAGGACTGACCCTTGTGGAACCCCACTTAACACACAGGACCTAGGACTGACCCTTATGGAACCCCACTTGACACAATAGACCTAGAACTGACCCTTGTGGAACCTTGACACACTGGTGTTAGGACTGACCCTTGTGAAACCCCACTAATCACATGCGCCCACTCTGACACCTCGTCATGTACCAACACTCATTTCCTTCTTGTCAGGTATTCCCTGATCCACTGCAATGACTTTCCCTGCTATTACTGCCTACTGCTCTATACTCACCTATATGTGATTGCAGGGGTTGAGTCACAGCTCCTCGCCCCACCTCTTCACTGGTTGCTAGTAGGTCCGCTCTCCCCCTGCTCCAAGAGCTTTCTGTGTGTGTGTGTGTGTGTGTGTGTGTGTGTGTGTGTGTGTGTGTGTGTGTGTGTGTGTGTGTGTGTGTGTGTGTGTGTGTGTGATACACCTAGGGCAGTATCACACAAAACAACAATGCTCGTTTACAACTAACAGCCTAGTGGTTAATAGGCCTATGCTTGTAAAATCCATGGGAGGGGGAGGGAGGGAGAGAGGGGGTAACTCTAAGCATGCACACACCTATCCCATATATAAGTTCACTTTATACACTTAAGAACACTTTAAAAGAGGGGGGACTGGGATTAAGTGCAAACCTGGAGCACAAGTGACGGTATCACCACTTACTTGTTGCTATACAAGCACTAGCTCCTTTATATTTATATATACACATTTATCTAGAACTTCAGCCTAAATGAGAGCATTTACGCAATGTTCATTCTCACAGAAGCGGAAGTTGCAGTTCCGTCCGGCCGGGAGACGAGTCGCTAACATGCTGAGTTATGTCCACGCTGGTGAGTTTAGTCACTACCTCAACTACTCTCGACTCAAAATGGGGTCGTTAGGCTCACGGTTTAATTAGAAAAACCTCGTTAATGCAATGTCAAAATACTCAAGGCAGAGTCAGCGATGTTTTGTCTCGAAGCGTCGATGCGGCGGCTGCAAATGTTTCATCGCAGGCGATGACGTTGATCAATGACAGATAATGTTGACGAATGTGTGGCAATGTTGATCCATGCTGGATAAAGTTGATGAATGTGTGGCAATGTTGATGAACAGTGCATAGTGTTGACGAATCTGTGACAATGTTAATGCATGGTGGATAATGTTGACGAATGTGTGGCAATGTTGATGCATGGTGCATAATGTTGACGAATCTGTAACAATGCTGATGCATGATTGATAATGTTAGTTCATAATCAGAAAACTTACTAATACTGGTGCTCCTCAACTTACTATGGGGTTTTTATTATTTTTTATTATCACACTGGCCGATTCCCACCAAGGCAGGGGTTATGTTCTGATAAATCCATCCTAAGTTGAAAATATTGCAAGCTGAAAATGTCACACACTGAATATATGCTAAATATTTAAGTCAATGAATAACTATTGTCACTGAATAAGTCAGTAAATGAATACAAGTTAGGGATTTGTGCCTTCATACTGGGTAATTATCCATCCTATATTCTCAAACTCCACCACTCATCCTATATTCTCCCACAACACTCCACCACCATCCTATATTCTCCCACAACACTCCACCACCATCCTATATTCTCCCACAACACTCCTCCACCATCCTATATTCTCCCACAACACTCCACCACCATCCTATATTCTCCCACAACACTCCACCACCATCCTATATTCTCCCACAACACTCCACCACCATCCTATATTCTCCCACAACACTCCACCACCATCCTATATTCTCCCACAACACTCCACCACCATCCTATATTCTCCCACAACACTCCACCACCATCCTATATTCTCCCACAACACTCCACCGCCATCCTATATTCTCCCACAACACTCCACCACCATCCTATATTCTCCCACAACACTCCACCACCATCCTATATTCTCCCACAACACTCCACCACCATCCTATATTCTCCCACAACACTCCACCACCATCCTATATTCTCCCACAACACTCCACCACCATCCTATATTCTCCCACAACACTCCAATACCCAATAATCCAAAGTTGCATCTGCAAAGTTGAAATATCCCAAGTTGAACCACCATAAAGTTGAAATATCCTTAGTCGTACTATCGTAAAGCTAAAATATCCCGAGTCGAACCATAATACAGTTGAAATATCCTTAGTCGTACCATCGTAAAGCTAAAATATCCCAAGTTGAACCACCATAAAGTTGAAATATCCTTAGTCGTACCATCGTAAAGCTAAAATATCCCGAGTCGAACCATAATACAGTTGAAATATCCTTAGTCGTACCATCGTAAAGCTAAAATATCCCGAGTCGAACCATAAGGGCTCTGGTGGCCTGGTGGTTAACGCTCTCGCTTCACACGGTGAGGGCCTGGGTTCGATTCCCAGCCAGAGTAGAAACATTGGACGTGTTTCTTTCCACCTGTTGTCTATGTTCCCCATCAGTAAAATGGGTACCTGGGTGTTAGTCGACTGGTGTGGGTCGCATCCTGGGACACTGACCTAAGGAGGCCTGGTCACAGACCGGGCCGCGGGGGCGTTGACCCCCGGAACTCTCTCCAGATAAACTCTCCAGATAATACTGTTGAAAGATGCTAAGTCGAACCATTGTAAACTTGAAATAATGTAAGTTTGCCAGAAATACTCAGTCACGTTAATCACACGTTGTATACTACGTTAAGACACAAAAACTTGAACATGGCTCCTAAGTTGAGGAGTACCTATACACAGCTCACGAATCTTAATCGACAGATAAAAAATTGACAAAGCGATCTTCTGGTAATACACAAATAACCCACACATAGAAGAGAGGAGCTTAAGACAATGTTTCGGTCCAACTTGGACCAATCACAAAGTCACGCTGTGGTTTTGTAATTGGTCCAAGTCGGACCGAAACGTTGTCGCAAGCTCCTCTCCTCTATGTGCAGGTAATCTATGTATTCTTCCAGTCACGGTATTGTGTCTTTTTTTTTGTTATCAATTTTCTGGTAGTGATAACAGAGTTGGCAAGACCCCAAGCCAGTGCCCTATTATCTTACAGTGAACCCTCGCTTTAAAGGATTTACAAAATCCACTGATTACACTGCACTTTTGATTTGCTTTCACTGTTTATTGTAATATATTACTAAATGTAAAAGGAGAAACTTTCGTTTTTCCTTTTGGGCGACCCCTCCTCGGTGGGATACGGCCGGTGTGTTAAAGAAAAAAAAAAAAATCTATAAACTGTGTATACGCTACACTAGGTGTACACTAGGGTATACTAGTTTTATTGCCATTTTTTAACGTCATTCTGATATAATGGATGCTTGGATAATCCCCCTCGTTAGTCCGATATATCAAGTGTTCACAGTATTTGCAAAAACGTACAGAATGATGTGGTTATTATTTTTATTTATTTTTTTATTAACACCGACCAATTCCCACCAAGGCAGGGTGGCCCGAAAAAGAAAAACTTTCATTATCATTCACCCCATCACTGTCTTGCCAGAGGGGTGCTTTACACCACAGTTATAAAATTGCAACAGTAACACCCGTCCTTCAGAGTGCAGACACTGTGGTTATTATTAATTGTTAATGACTTGAATTGTTTGATCAGTGAGTGTTAACCAGTGAGTGTTAACCAGTGAGTGTTAACCTTATCTAAGCGTAGATCTACGTTTTTTCAACATTAGAAAGTACGTATGTAAAAAAACGTAGATCTTCTGTTGACAAGTTGAAGTGTTTGATGAGCTAGTGATAACTGTGATGAGTTGACCTGTTTGATCAGCGAGTGTTAACTGTTGACAAGTTGAAGTGTTTGATGAGCTAGTGATAACTGTGATGAGTTGACCTGTTTGATCAGTGAGTGTTAACTGTTGACAAGTTGAAGTGTTTGATGAGCTAGTGATAACTGTGATGAGTTGACCTGTTTGATCAGCGAGTGTTAACTGTTGACAAGTTGAAGTGTTTGATGAGCTAGTGATAACTGTGATGAGTTGAACTGTTTGATCAGCGAGTGTTAACTGCTGACAAGTTGAAGTGTTTGAAGAGCGAGTGTTAACCATCGACGAGTCTTGAGTGCTAAGACATTGATTAAGGAGGTTGAAGAGTGGAAGGGAGGGGTGGTTGAGGGGGTTGAAGGTTGACAAGAAGCACAGCAATACCTCACATCAAAGACCAACCCCGGCCTCAGTGCCTTGCAGTGTACAATCCTCCACGGTGCAAAGAGAGAGGGATCAATCTAAAAAGGTGTGACCAGGTACACACATCTGCTGTCATGCACTGTTTCTTTAGCTTAATTAAAGAGGGGAGATAAAGAGGCAGTTAGTGTGTGTGAGAAACTTTTAAGTTTACCTCTGTTTGGGGCGTCTGTAAGAGAGAAACGCGATCACATCAACACATCTCTCGATCACATCAACACATCTCTCTCATACAACATCCTTAGAACATCAATTTGCATCTGTGATGCAGTCAGCTCTCTTATATAGCATCTCTATATAGTGGTATAGCAGCTCTATATCGTGGTATAGCTCCTCTATACAGTGGTATAGCTCTATATAGTGGTATAGCACCTCTATACAGTAGTAGTTCCTCTATACAGTGGTATAGCTCCTCTATAGTGGTATAGCTCCTCTATACAGTGGTATAGCACCTCTATATAGTGGTATAGCTCCTCTATACAGTGGTATAGCTCCTCTATACAGTGGTATAGCTCCTCTATACAGTGGTATAGCTCCTCTATACAGTGGTATAGTTTCTCTATACAGTGGTATAGTTCCTCTATACAGAGGTATAGCACCTCTATACAGTGGTATAGCTCCTCTATACAGTGCGATCTTTGTAAGCACTGAGACAATGTCCAAGAATTAATGGAACTTATTACATAGGTCTTTCAACACTCCATCTGATGCTGGCTGTAATTTTTCAGTCGCATTGCAAGAGTTCCATTATATGGAGGCTTATATGAGAGCTCACTGTATCTACCTTTTTTCAGACTCACGAAGAACAACAGAAGAACAGTTCTTAGCAATGAAAAAGCAGAACCCTGTAAAGTGTTCATGTTATCTCAAGTTGAACAGCCTGTTATATAGGGGGATAACCTTAAGCAAGAACATACATGTGTTAGTTAACACACACACACACACACACACACACACACACACACACACACACACACACACACACAATATTCAGTAGAGCACCAAAGGACACCAACACCGAACACAAAAAATAACAAAAAAAGCCACATCCAGCTGGGGAGGAAAAATTAAAAAAATTGATGCAGCGGAAAAATTAAAAATGAACCATTTTGGTTTAAAAAAAGAAGCGACCTTTGCTCTAACCCCCTAACTCGGGATCGACCAAGAGCATACTTCATCATCGGTGTACAGAGGGAACTGACCGGTACATTACAGAACAAAACTGCACAATACCCTGACTGCAACAATGCACGAATAACACCCACATTGCAGAATGACACTTGAGACCACGTTTATGAGGAGACACGTGCAACATCAAGATATCTTTATTTGTAGACGTTTTGCGAACTAGTGACTTTATAAATAAAAGGACATTATGTTGTATGGATAAAGCCACTGGATGGTGAAACATCTACAATGAAGATACCCAGATGTTGCACGTCTAATTCCTCAACTTGTCGGTAATGTCTACCATTTATGTACGAGCACGTTTATGTCCGACGTAAACATAAACTAGTGCGTCACTAGTTAACAAGACAGAACATTAACTAGTGTGCCACTAGTTAACAGGATGGAACATTAATGTGTCAATAGTTAACAAAACTAAATATTAACTAGTGTGTCACTAGTTAACATGGAACATTAACTAGTATGTCACTAGTTTGCAAGACGGAACATTAACTTGTGTGTTACTAGTTAATGGTTCAAAACAGACCAAAACAGGGTCACAAATTTGGTTCATACGTGTGCGTGTTGTGTACGAAAAGCACACAGTCAAAATTAAAAAAAAAAAAATTTATTCCCACGTGATACAGTAATCATTGTAACAATATAAAAATATAATAATAATGATGTTTATTTCATCATAATACAAAAATTGTACAGTGATGGAAGGCATTTAGTGCTACACATAAAGCCTATGGCTATGCAGAGTATTTTCAGCAAGCTTAGGCCTACATTACAATATTTGCTCATATTTATAGACATTAATGGTCTACAAACAACAAATTAAGACACTGCAAATAGAGCTCTCCCATAAAGCTCCTTACATAGCATAGCTGTTTGCAAATGCAATTTATAAGGTCATTCAAAATTGAATAGGCCTAACTATGGAGGCCTTTTCACATTCTATTCAATTCTTGATCACCTATTTCAACTGCATTTACAAGAAAAATTGAAACTATAGAGGAATTTATGTTCTATAGAACTTATAGTACAGTGGAGCCTCGACTTACGGGTGTCCCAGCAAACGTATTTTCGAGATACAAGCTACCGTTCAGTCGATTTTTTGCTCTGGGTTACAAGCCAACAACCGAGTTTTGAGTGAGCTTCCCCCTCAACCCACAACCACACACCTTGCTTGTTTATCTATGATTTCTTTATTTATTTATTTATTTCCATGGACATCATCCTCTTTTTCTTCTCTGCACTGTTCTTTGCACTTACTTTCTTAGGACCCATGATTAGTTAAGCTTAATCGCTTATGTTAAGCGATTACGCGATAGATAAAGGACGAAACGAAACTAACTCCTCCAATGTTGTTGTTGGGGTTTATAGGGCCACTGACGGCATACATCGCTCTGCCTATCTTCCACCCTCAACCTCCACCACCATCTCTTCTCAAAGGTACGTAAATATGTACATGCACTCTATAAAACCAGTTTATTTCTTTACATTCTCTGTTTTTTTATATATAGGATGGGGTCCACTTCTGGTGTAAATTGTGGGACCCATAGCCTCGGAGAAGCGGATAAAATTGTGTATTATGTTTTTAGACAATATTTCTTATTTATAAATACATTGTTGCAGTGTTTTCTTTATGAAACTAGTGATCTAGTGCAGTTAGCCTCACAAACAATCCGTTTTCTTTTATAATAAGAGCATGGGAAGATATAGTCAAGAGTGGGAGCGGGACTGCCCACCACCACCAGTCACATGACATATTTTATTCTAGACTATATATCATGTTTCTATGTTATTTATATTGTTTATGTCATATCAGATGAACTGTGACAGATAAATAAGCCGTAGAGTTGATATTAGCGTCATATTTATTTATTTATTTATTTATTTATTTAAAAATTTGTGCACACATACAGAGGTACAAAAAATACAGAAAATAGCAGTATGCCAAAGCCACTTATACTATGCATAGCATTACGGGCTGGCTTAAAATTAACTTAAGATGAACTAAGCAATGATGACATCGGTGATAAAACTTTAATGTAAACAGATTACTATAAAGCACAAGTGAGTATTACAAAGACAGGTCATATGGTTGTATGCATTGTTGTACATTCAGTAGAATGGAGTATTCTGTTAGGTAGTGTATTTAAAAAATAATAAAGTTAGATTGGGTTTTAGGTTTAACATTTATGTGATATAATTGTGAGAAACATTTAAGATATACAATTTATAAGGTTCAGTTATTCAGTATTTATTTGGTTTTGGGTGAGTAAGTGATCTTTGAGAAGAGACTTGAATTTATAAACAGGTAGTGTTTCTTTTATATTTACAGGTAATGAGTTCCAGATTTTAGGGCCTTTTATGTGCATTGAGTTTTTGCAAAGTGTGAGATGGACACGAGGAACATCAAAGAGTGATCTGTGCCTTGTGTTATGGTCATGTGTTCTGTTGAGGTTGGCAAGGAGATGTTTGAGGGGAGGGTTAATATCAGAGTTAAGTGTTCTATGTATGTAATAGGTGCAGTAATAAGTATGAATGTTTTGTATGGTGAATAGGTTTAGTGTATTGAATATTGGTGGAGTGTGCTGCCTATAGTGAGAATTTGTTATCATTCTAACTGCAGCCTTTTGTTGGGTAATTAGTGGTCTGAGATGGTTACTTGTTGTTGAGCCCCATGCACAAATTCCATAGGTGAGATAGGGGTAAATAAGAGAGTGATATAGGGCCAGGAGGGCTGACTGTGGAGCATAGTACCGTATCTTCGATAGTATGCCTACAGTCTTGGAAATTTTCTTAGAAATTTGTTGTATATGTGTATGAAATTTGAGTCTATTATCAAGGTGGATTCCTAAGAATTTTCCCTCTGTTAGCTTTGTGATAGGTGATCCGTTTATCATTATGTTAAGAGGGACATCTGTAGCTCTGTTACCAAACTGAATGAAGTAGGTTTTGTCAATGTTTAGTTTAAGTTTGTTAGTCCTCATCCAGGTAGATATTTTCTGTAATTCTGTATTTACAGTATTGGCTAGCGTGACTGGGCTCGGGTGGGAGAAGACGTATGTAGTGTCATCTGCAAATAGTGTGGGTTTGAGTAATTGCGAAGCATTTGGTAGGTCATTTATGTATAGGAGAAAGAGAAGAGGGCCAAGGACACTTCCCTGTGGGACACCAACTGTAATTGGTTGTGCAGAAGAGTTTGCCCCATTTGCATACACATATTGGCTTCTGTTGCTGAGGTATGACTTGAGGTAGTTGAGGGAGTGCCCTCTTATACCATAGTGTGACAATTTTACGTGGAGCAAGTCATGGTTAACTGTATCAAAAGCTTTACGTAAGTCAATGAAGATCCCCAGTGGGACTTCTTTTTTCTCTATTGCAGTGTATATATGTTCTAGCATGTGTATAATAGCATCATTAGTATTTTTATTTGGCCTGAATCCAAATTGGCAGGGGTTGAGTATGTTTTGGGAGATAAGGTAGGAGTAGATTCGTTTATGAATTAATTTTTCGAAGATTTTTGAGAGAGGGTGTAAGTTGGATATTGGCCTATAGTTATTCAACTCTGTTTGGTCTCCTCCTTTGTGGATCGGGGTGACCCTTGCTATTTTGAGTACTGTGGGGAAGGTGGAGGATTCAATGGATTTGTTAAAGAGTGTTGCAATGATTGGTGATAGCACTTGTGACACTTTTTTGTATATAAAGGGTGGTAAGGTATTTAAATCTCCTGCCTTGTTTTTTAGCGTGTTGATAATAAGGGAGACTTCGTATGGGTTAGTCGGAGCTAGGAACAGTGTGTTCGGGTAGTTGCCAGTGAGGTAGTCATTTGGTGGGGTATCTGAGCTTGGGATTTTATTGGCAAGGTTTTGTCCTGAAGTATTTTGTCCTGCCTCCTGAGAGCAGGAATTTTGCTGGAATAGATTGGCATTTCAATTAATTTCAAAGAGGAAAATTGATTTAATATACGAGCAAATTGAGTTATGTGCTAGGTCACAAAATGGATTAAACTTGTAAGTCGAGGTTCCACTGTACAGAGATAATCTTATAATTTATATAGGAGCTTATAGTATATATATAAGCTTAAAGTATAAAGAGGAGCTTATAGTACATATATAGAAAAGTTAGTCTTTAACTTAGGCCTAAACATTGCCTGACAGCCTCTACATAACCAGAAACTTTCAATACGCAACATGAAATATCATCCGTTTTTTGAACAATGCATCACGTGGAAACGTAATTAAAATTGAACTTGGGCGCTGACGGCTTGCCCGTCATTCCCTGGATGTCGATCCCGAGCGAGGGTGCAAGAGCGGCAGCGGCGGTGCGGTGTCCGACCCTAGGGGTTGCACGACAAATAGAGCGGACGGGGCATAGCCCGGCAGCCTTACCTCGTTGGCTCGACTCTCCGCTTGACGCTGGTGGCGGAAAACAAAAGAACAACGGCATTGTTAGGGTTGCAAGACTGGCAGTGGCTGCGACTCTTCAGTGGCACCAGGATCCTCTCCAACGAGCTTAAGCTGATCAATCCAACGTGCTCAAAGATTGCATCTCATGTCAACTCTTGACAGTGTCATGACATGTTGCTCTGACAAGCAATTCAAACTAGATATGGATTTAGATATGTCAACTGTCATGACAAGCAATCCAACCTAGATCCCAAGTCAAAACTGTCACGACAAGCAATTCAACTTAGATCTCATGTCAAAACTGTCATGACAAGCAATTCAACCTAGATATCATATCAACACTATCATGACTGCTCCAATGAGCGATCAATTCTGGTTCAATTTAATGAGTGGAACATTCTGTCTAAGAGCTGGATCCGGTGTCACTGAAGAATTGAAGCCGTGTTTATTAAAGGTGTAACATTGTGTTTTATCAGCCACATGTATTAAATGGTTTACCGACACTTAAAACTAAAACACACTGGCATTAAAACGGACAATTAAATGTACAAACTCACCAGAGGGTTTTCACACACACACACACACACACACACAGTCTTAAAATATCTACACACACGCAGATGCAGAGGAAAAATATTAATACGCATATAAGTCTTAAAATATCCACACATACACACACACAATCGTAAAATATCCACACATACGCACACACAATCATAAAATATCCACACACACACACATACAGTCATAAAATATCTATATACAGTATGCATAGTCGTAAAATATCCACACACACACACACACACACACACACACACACATGTAAAATATCCACATGCACAAAAAACTGTAAAATATCTACACACACACATACACACAAAAATCATAAAATATCTAAATACATACATAGAAAATCACGAAATTTCTTTGCACACACATACAAAATCGTAAAATTTATGAGCATCAACGCCAACCCTTCAGTGATGATTCAGTTGGGCAGTTCTGGTGTTCAATATTACATCACTGAAAAGCACAAGTGAACAAGTCGTCGTACAGTTACTGGAACACTTCACAACACAGCCTATAGACTGAACCAGCTTCAGTCCGCTGAGCAAAATTTATGATACAGTCTGTTCTAGCAAAGCTTTAAAAATAGTGTTTTTTTTTTTTTTTGTAAATGCGACTGAAAAAAAGTGCATTTACAATTGAAAAGTCCATCGAAAGGCACTCAGAGTACGTTCCATTCAATTATGTATGAACCTTATCAATCGCATTTAGCCAAAAAAAGTCACAAAAAAAACAAGCTTTACGAGAGAGCGGACAGTACGTTAATCTTTTAGGCTTGATGTGCTGTGTGCAACATGCACAGGACCAGATCAATGTTGCAATGCCTATAAGACCGGCTAATTAACAGTATTAACAACGGTGAAACATGAAATGTTTTGACCTGCAATGTTTATTACAGTCGGCTCTGGTATAAACCTCCTCTATATTGGTGCTCCTTTGCTTAGTAGATGTTTTTTCTCTGATGGATCCATCTTAAGTTAAAAAACTCGTACGTTAAAAGCAGAAAATATCGTAAGTTTCAATTACCATAAGTTAAAAATACCGTAAGTTGAAAATAATGCGAGTTGAAAATACCATGAGTTGAATATACCATGAGCTGAAAATACCACGAGCTGAAAATTGTAAGTTGAAAATATTTTAAATTGAAGTATCAAAAATTGAAAGTACTGTAAGTTGAAAACATAAATTGAAAACATCCTAGTCTGAAAACATCGCAAGTTAAAAATATTGTAAATTAACCCGTAAACGGTCCAAGCAGATCTACGTTCACATGTGTAGCGCTCCAAAAGTAGATCTACTTTTTTTTTTTTTACATATTTTCAAATATAACAAAAAAAAGTAAATCAAAGTTTTTTACACATTTTCAAATGAAAAAAAAAAAAAAATCTCCTTTTTTACATACTTTCAAATGTTGAAAAAACATATATATACGTTTGGACCGTTTATGGGTTAAATAAGAATATATGCTAAATAAATAAGTCAATAAATAACTACAGCCTCTTCTCACTTAACGACTAAGTTCCGTTCCTAAGACTTCGTCGTTAAACGAATTCGTCGCTAAGTGAGGAGCATACCATAATGGTAGTTTGTGTCAATTATCTTTGATATTATTTTAATGTCACCTTTGCTCTATTTATAACATCTCTGGTATATTTTCTAAATGTTTATACAGTAGTTTACTGTATATTGTAATAAACAGAATAGAGGAAATCAGCTCTAATTAACATTAAGTATGCATACTGGTCAGAGCCCGTCATAATTCCGAGTCATCGGTAAATGAGTACGTGGCTAAGTGCGGAGAGGCCGTACTGTACTGAATAAATCAATTAACATGTAAATAATTACTGTAACTAAATACCAGTATTGAAGTCAATAAACTATTAAAAGTTTATCCTACTTATCAATTCAACATCTGAAAACTACTGAACGTGCATCGTTATTGAACCATCGTAAAGTTGAAATAATGTAACTTGCACAATCGTAAGGTCAAAATATTGTTAGTTGCACAGTCAAAGTTGAAATATTGCCGGTTGAACAATTGTAACGTTGAAATATTGTTAGTTGTACAATCATAAGGATGAAATATTGTGGGTTGCAAAACTGTCAAGTTGAAATATTGTGGGTTGCAAAACTGTCAAGTTGAAATATTGTGGGTTGCAAAACTGTCAACTTGAAATATTGTGGGTTGCAAAACTGTCAAGTTGAAATATTGTGGGTTGCAAAACTGTCAAGTTGAAATATTGTGGGTTGCAAAACTGTCAACTTGAAATATTGTGGGTTGCAAAACTGTCAACTTGAAATATTGTGGGTTGCAAAACTGTCAAGTTGAAATATTGTGGGTTGCAAAACTGTCAACTTGAAATATTGTGGGTTGCAAAACTGTCAACTTGAAATATTGTGGGTTGCAAAACTGTCAAGTTGAAATATTGTGGGTTGCAAAACTGTCAACTTGAAATATTGTGGGTTGCAAAACTGTCAAGTTGAAATATTGTGGGTTGCAAAACTGTCAAGTTGAAATTTCGGAGGTTGCACTAACGTAAAGTGAGGATGATCTGTAGTGTGCGATAGTTGCAAAATGACTCTGAAAATGGCATCCATAAGGAAACAGCAAGTACAGGCCTTCCTGGTTAACACAACCACTCACTTTACAGCACTCCGCTAAATACGCAACTTTACAACTGTAATAAAGTTGGTAGAATTACTGACAATATGTAAAGTAAAAGGACACAAGTGCAACTAATGTGACATTTTTATTGTGGCAACGTTTCGCTCTCCAGGAGCAAAACATTGCCACAATACAACCGCTCACTTCAGAGCACTCCGCTAAATACGCAACCTTACAATAATATTCATGTTTGTTATTTTCGACGTTTGCCTCAACCTTAAGGTAGTGTCCACCACTTTTCAAATTTTTAATTAACATTATTTTTGAGTGTTTTTTAAAGCCTAGTCTATTGCAAACAAATGATAGTGCAAACATTTTTTCAGGCTTTTACCTCCAATGGCATGTGAAAACAAGGCTGTGATAGGCTTAATGGCATGTTAACTGGGTAGGCCTATTATTATAGAGGCCTTTCCAGGTGTTTCATTGTAGATGTCCTTTTCAATTCCATTTACATCATACAATGTAGAGGAGGTTTATAAGAGAGGTTACTGTACACAGTCCCTATAGCAGGTTATACTAATGTACAAATAAATATACTTGTTATATCTTAGTCTACACTTTCTCTTACTAGGCCTATTGGAGTCTAGCTAACTAGGCCTAGTGGAATCTAGATAGCTAGACCTAGTGGAATATAGATAAATAGGCCTTGTGGAATCTAGATAGCTAGACCTAGTGGATAATAGCTAAATAGGCCTAGTGGAATTTAGATAACTAGACCTAGTGGAATTTAGATAACAAGGCCTA
>NC_091389.1:5619556-5642056 GCF_038502225.1 Cherax quadricarinatus | reverse complement strand
GTGTGTGTGTGTGTGTGTGTGGGAGTGTGGGAGTGTGTGTGTGGGAGTGTGTGTGTGTGTGTGTGATGTGTGATGTGTGTGATGTGTGTGTGACGTGTGTGTGATGTGTGTGTGATGTGTGTGTGATGTGTGTGTGATGTGTGTGTGTGTGGTGTGTGTGTGTGGTGTGTGTGTGATGTGTGTGATGTGTGATGTGTGTGTGATGTGTGTGTGATGTGTGTGTGATGTGTGTGTGATGTGTGTGTGATGTGTGTGTGATGTGTGTGTGATGTGTGTGTGATGTGTGTGTGCATGTGTGTGCATGTGTGTGCATGTGTGTGCATGTGTGTGCATGTGTGTGTGATGTGTGTGTGTGTGTGTGTGTGTGTGTGTGTGTGTGTGTGTGTGTACTCACCTAGTTGTACTCACCTAGTTGAGGTTGCGGGGGTCGAGTCCGAGCTCCTGGCCCCGCCTCTTCACTGATCGCTACTAGGTGAGGATGTGTGTCTGTGTGTGAGGGATGTGTGTGTGTGAGGGATGTGTGTGTGTGTGAGGGATGTGTGTCTGTGTGTGTGTGTGTGTGTGTGTGTGTGTGTGTGTGTGTGTGTGTGTGTGTGTGTGTGTGTGTGTGTGTGTGTGTGTGTGATGTGTGTGTGTGTGGGATGTGTGTGTGTGTGTGCGTGGGATGTGTGTGTGTGTGCGTGGGATGTGTGTGTGTGCATGGGATGTGTGTGTGTGTGTGTGTGTGTGTGTGTGATGTGTGTGATGTGTGTGACGTGTGTGGTGTGTGTGATGTGTGTGTGTGTGTGGGATGTGTGTGTGTGTGTGTGTGTGTGTGATGTGTGTGTGTGTGTGTGTGTGTGTGTGTTGTGTGTGTGTGTGTGGGATGTGTGTGTGTGTGTGGGATGTGTGTGTGTGTGTGGGATGTGTGTGTGTGTGGGATGTGTGTGTGTGTGTGGGATGTGTGTGTGTGTGTGTGTGGGATGTGTGTGTGTGTGGGATGTGTGTGTGTGTGTGTGTGGGATGTGTGTGTGTGTGTGTGTGGGATGTGTGTGTGTGTGTGTGTGGGATGTGTGTGTGTGTGTGTGTGTGTGTGTGGGATGTGTGTGTGTGTGGGATGTGTGTGTGTGTGGGATGTGTGTGTGTGTGGGATGTGTGTGTGTGTGTGTGTGTGGGATGTGTGTGTGTGTGTGTGTGTGTGTGTGTGGGATGTGTGGGTGTGTGTGTGTGGGATTGTGTGTGTGTGTGGGATGTGTGTGGGATGTGTGTGGGATGTGTGTGGGATGTGTGTGTGTGTGTGTGTGTGTGTGTGTGTGTGTGTGTGTGTGTGTGTGTGTGTGTGTGTGTGTGTGTGTGTGTGTGTGGGATGTGTGTGTGTGTGGGATGTGTGTGTGTGTGCGTGGGATGTGTGTGTGTGTGCGTGGGATGTGTGTGTGTGCATGGGATGTGTGTGTGTGTGCACGGGATATGTGTGTGTGCATGGGATGTGTGTGTGTGTGCGGGATGTGTGTGTGTGTGTGTGTGCGGGATGTGTGTGTGTGTGTGTGCGGGATGTGTGTGTGTGTGTGTGTGTGGGATGTGTGTGTGTGTGTGCGGGATGTGTGTGTGTGTGTGAGGGATGTGTGTGTGTGTGTGAGGGATGTGTCTGTGTGTGAGGGATGTGTCTGTGTGTGAGGGATGTGTGTGTGTGAGGGATGTGTCTGTGTGTGAGGGATGTGTGTGTGTGAGGGATGTGTGTGAGTGTGAGGGATGTGTGTGTGTGAGGGATGTGTGTCTGTGTGTGAGGGATGTGTGTCTGTGTGTGAGGGATGTGTCTGTGTGTGAGGGATGTGTGTGTGTGAGGGATGTGTCTGTGTGTGAGGGATGTGTGTGTGTGAGGGATGTGTGTGAGTGTGAGGGATGTGTGTGAGTGTGAGGGATGTGTGTGTGTGAGGGATGTGTGTCTGTGTGTGAGGGATGTGTGTGTGTGAGGGATGTGTGTGTGTGAGGGATGTGTGTGTGTGTGAGGGATGTGTGTCTGTGTGTGAGGGATGTGTCTGTGTGTGAGGGATGTGTGTGTGTGAGGGATGTGTGTGAGTGTGAGGGATGTGTGTGTGTGAGGGATGTGTGTCTGTGTGTGAGGGATGTGTCTGTGTGTGAGGGATGTGTGTGTGTGAGGGATGTGTGTGAGTGTGAGGGATGTGTGTGTGTGAGGGATGTGTGTCTGTGTGTGAGGGATGTGTCTGTGTGTGAGGGATGTGTCTGTGTGTGAGGGATGTGTCTGTGTGTGAGGGATGTGTGTGTGTGAGGGATGTGTGTGTGTGAGGGATGTGTGTGTGTGAGGGATGTGTGTCTGTGTGTGAGGGATGTGTCTGTGTGTGAGGGATGTGTCTGTGTGTGAGGGATGTGTGTGTGAGGGATGTGTGTGTGTGAGGGATGTGTGTGAGTGTGAGGGATGTGTGTCTGTGTGTGAGGGATGTGTGTCTGTGTGTGAGGGATGTGTCTGTGTGTGAGGGATGTGTGTGTGTGAGGGATGTGTGTGTGTGAGGGATGTGTGTGTGTGAGGGATGTGTGTCTGTGTGTGAGGGATGTGTCTGTGTGTGAGGGATGTGTCTGTGTGTGAGGGATGTGTGTGTGAGGGATGTGTGTGTGTGAGGGATGTGTGTCTGTGTGTGAGGGATGTGTGTCTGTGTGTGAGGGATGTGTCTGTGTGTGAGGGATGTGTGTGTGTGAGGGATGTGTGTGTGTGTGTGTGTGTGTGTGTGTGTGTGGGATGTGTGTGTGTGTGGGATGTGTGTGTGTGTGCGTGGGATGTGTGTGTGTGCGTGGGATGTGTGTGTGTGCACGGGATATGTGTGTGTGTGCACGGGATGTGTGTGTGTGCATGGGATGTGTGTGTGTGTGCGGGATGTGTGTGTGTGTGTGTGCGGGATGTATGTGTGTGTGTGCGGGATGTGTGTGTGTGTGTGTGCGGGATGTGTGTGTGTGTGTGCGGGATGTGTGTGTGTGTGTGTGAGGGATGTGTGTGTGAGGGATGTGTGTGTGTGTGAGGGATGTGTGTGTGTGAGGGATGTGTGTGTGTGAGGGATGTGTGTGTGTGTGTGTGTGAGGGATGTGTGTGAGTGTGAGGGATTTGTGTGTGTGAGGGATGTGTGTGTGTGAGGGGATGTGTGTGTGAGGGATGTGTGTGTGTGAGGGATGTGTGTCTGTGTGTGAGGGATGTGTGTGTGTGTGAGGGGTGTGTGTGTGTGAGTGATGTGTGTGAGTGTGAGGGATGTGTGTGAGTGTGAGGGATGTGTGTGTGTGAGGGATGTGTGTGAGTGTGAGGGATGTGTGTGTGTGAGGGATGTGTGTCTGTGTGTGAGGGATGTGTCTGTGTGTGAGGGATGTGTGTGTGTGAGGGATGTGTGTGTGTGAGGGATGTGTGTGAGTGTGAGGGATGTGTGTGAGTGTGAGGGATGTGTGTGTGTGAGGGATGTGTGTCTGTGTGTGAGGGATGTGTGTGTGTGTGAGGGATGTGTCTGTGTGTGAGGGATGTGTCTGTGTGTGAGGGATGTGTCTGTGTGAGGGATGTGTGTCTGTGTGTGAGGGTGTGTGTGTGTGAGGGATGTGTGTGTGTGTGGGATGTGTGTGTGAGGGATGTGTGTGTGTGAGGGATGTGTGTCTGTGTGTGAGGGATGTGTCTGTGTGTGAGGGATGTGTCTGTGTGTGAGGGATGTGTGTGTGTGAGGGATGTGTGTGTGTGAGGGATGTGTGTGTGTGAGGGATGTGTGTGTGTGAGGGATGTGTGTGTGTGAGGGATGTGTCTGTGTGTGAGGGATGTGTCTGTGTGTGAGGGATGTGTCTGTGTGTGAGGGATGTGTGTGTGTGAGGGATGTGTGTGTGTGAGGGATGTGTGTGTGTGAGGGATGTGTGTGTGTGAGGGATGTGTGTGTGTGAGGGTTGTGTGTGTGTGTGTGTGTGTGTGTGTGTGAGGGTTGAGTGTGTGGGTGTGTGTGTGTGTGTGTGTGTGTGTGTGTGTGTGTGTGTGTGTGTGTGTGTGTGTGTGTGTGTGTGTGTGTGTGTGTGTGTGTGGGAGTGCATGGGAGGTGTGGGGGCGGGTGTGGGAGGGTCACCACTACCATATATAACCTTGGCGGGGAGAGAAGGTAGCAACACAATATTATACAACAATACATGTTACACTTCACAAAAAAAAAAAAAAAAAAAAAAAAAATATTAAAAAAAGCAAATTCTTTCAGGGTCCATGCCATAGCATCATGACAGAGCTCAATGTCCCTGACACTGAGCTCTACGTTGAACTCAGCTCACTCAGATGAGCTATCAGTGGCGAATTTGGACCTAGATATGAGAGAATGGATTAGTGTGGTCACTGTGTAAACAAAAATCCTGCCCCACACAGTGCATGATGTGAGACAAAACTGTGACTGCAAGTCTGGCTTAAAACAGCAGCTTTACAGCGTATTTCCAGTTTGGTTTTTAAGGTTTTATTCTCAGTTTTTTGGTATTAATTGAAAGAATGGAAGACACACACATACAGTGGTCCCCCGCATAACGATTACCTCCGAATGTGACCAATTATGTAAGTGTATTTATGTGCGTTTGTACGTGTATGTTTGGGGGTCTGAAATGGACTAATCTACTTCACAATATTCCTTATGGGAACAAATTCGGTCAGTACTGGCACCTGAACATACTTCTGGAGTGAAGAAATATCGTTAACCGGGGGTCAACTGTATTACTAAAATAAAGACAATTTTGAACAGTTTCAGGACTGGAAGTAGCTTGAAATTGAGCTCAAATTAGTGGAAATATTACGTTTTTGTCGATATTCCAGATTACGGGTAAAAAAAAAACCCTGACTAAATTATTGGGATCCTGTAAACCATGAACAATCTTTCCTGTTTATATTTTATTACTCAAGAAGCAGAGTAAATCTATTCTTGTTTCTACCTGGAAGGTATTCCGGGGATCAGGTGTGATTAACTAGGCTGTTACTGTTGGCTGCACATATTCCAATGTACAAGCCACAGCCTGGCTGATCCGGCACTGACTTTAGGCATCAGTCCAGCTCCCTCTTGAAGGCAGCCAGGGGTCTATTGGTAATTCCCCTTATGTATGGTAAGAGGACGTTGAACAGTCTTGGGGCCCTGACACTTTATTGTGTTTTCTCTTAATGTATTAATGGTGCCCCTACTTTTCACTGGGGGTATGTTGCATTACCTGCCAAATCTTTTGCTTTTGCAGGGAATGATTTCTGTGTGCAGATTAGGGACCAGTCCCTCTAGGATTTTCCAGGTGTAGATTATGATGTTCTAGGTAGTAGGTTGGTAGACAGCAACCGCCCAGGGAGGTACTACCGTCCTGCTAAGTGAGTGTAAAACGGAAGCCTGTAATTGTTTTACATGATGGTAGGATTGCTGGTGTCCATTTTTCTGTCTCATAAACATGCAAGGTTTCAGGTACGTCTTGCTACTTCTACTCACACTTAGGTCACACTACACATACATGTACAAGCATATATATACACACCCCTCTGGGTTTTCTTCTATTTTTTCTTACTAGTTCTTGTTCTTGTTTATTTCCTCTTACCTCCATGGGGAAGTGGAACAGAATTCTTCCTCCGTAAGCCATGTGTGTTGTAAGAGGCAACTAAAATGCCGGGAGCAAGGGGCTAGTAACCTCTTCTCCTGTATATATTACTAAATATAAAAGGAGAAACTTTCGTTTTTCCTTTTGGGCCACCCCGCCTCGGTGGGATACGGCCAGTGTGTTGAAAGAAGAAAAAAAGATTATGATGTTTCTCTGTTGCCTGCACTCCAGTGAGTACAAGTCAAGTGTTTTGAAGCATTCCCAGTAGTTAGGGTGTTTGATGGAACTTATACGTGCAGTAAAGGATCTCTGTACATTCTCTAGATCTGCAATTTCACCTGCTTTGAATGAAGATGTTAATGTACAGCAGCATTCCAGCCTAGAGAGAACAACTGATTTAAAAAGGATCATCAATGGCTTGGCATCTCTTGTTCTGAATGTTCTCATTATCCATCCTATCATTTTCCTCACAGATTTGATAGTGGCAGTATTGTGATCCTTGAAGGCGAGATCCTCAGACCGCTCCCAGGTCCTTCGCATCACTTTTCTGCTCTATTGTGTAATTAGAGTTTGTAGTATACTCATTTCTAGTTATTATTTCTTCCAGTTTTCCATAACAGAGTAGTTGGAATTTACCTTCATTGAACATCATATTGTTCTCTGTTACCCATTGGAAAACTTGGTTTACATCTTCTCGGAGACTTAGCATGTCCTCAATGGAAGAATCTCATGCAGATCCTAGTATCATCTGCAAAGTATGACACGGTGCTACGGTTTACATCTCTGTGTATGACATGAGGATGAGGAACAGTGTGGGGGAGAGCACTGTGCCTTATGGAACAGAGTTCTTCACTATGGCAGCTTCCGATTTAATTCTGTTTACAAGTACTCTTTGCGTTCATTTGGTTAGAAAGTTGAAGACCCACCTATTCACTTTGCCAGTTATCAAGCATTTTGTGAACTATTACACCATGATCACTCCTGTCAAAGGCTTTGCAAAATCTGTGAATACTGCACCTGCATTCTGTTTATCTTCCAGTGCATCCAAGACCACATTATAGTGGTCCAGTAGTTGCAAGAGGGAGGATCAACCCTGCTCTGAGCCCATGTTGCCCTGGATTGTGCAATTTTTGAGAATCCAAGTGGTTTACAACCATGCTTCTTAGTACTCTTTCTAAGATTTTTATAATGTGGAATGTTAGACCTATTTATCTATAGTTCTTAGCTATTGATTTGCTGCCACCCTTATGGAGTGGGGCTACACCCATTGTTTTCAGTGACTGAAATTTCGCCCATGTCTATGCTCCTCCTACTCCAAGGCTAGGACCTTGGGTAGCTTTAAGAAGAGACTGGACAAATATATGAGTGGGAGGGGCTGGGTTTGAATGGTGTCATTGGGTACGGGAGCTATTTCTTGGGTATCTTTAGGTAGATGTCGTTTTGATAAGGGCCTGCCTCGCATGGGCCAGTAGGCCTTCTGCAGTGTTCCTACATTCTTATGTTTTATAATTAAGGCACGTGAAAGGGGTTTCTTGCAGTTCTTAATGAACACAGAGTTCCATGAATCTGGGCCTGGGGTGAGTGCATGGACATGTTGCCAATGATTTTCTCAAAGTCTAGTGGAGTTAGGGTTTCGTCAGAAATCTGGCATACACTGACAGGGTTTTGCAACTTGTTTATGAAAAAATCATTTGGATTGTCGATCTTCAGACTGATTAGTGGCTCGTTAAACACAGAGTCATATCGAGATTTTAGAATCTCATCTGTTTAAGTTCCAGTAAGAATTCAAAATGGGAGTCAAGTGTAATATACACAATCTCAATGTACTGTTTGCAAAGACATTAAATAAATAAATAAATAAAATAAATAGGAAAGGCCTGAAGATGTGACTAATGTTTTAGTGCCAGCAATGTCTATGCTGTTTATTACAGAATCTGTTTTTAAAGTGGTATTTTTTAATTTTGTGTGAAACGTGCTCTGGTGGCCTGGTGGTTAGCGCTCTCGCTTCACACGGCGAGGGCCTGGGTTCGATTCCCAGCCAGAGTAGAAACATTGGACGTGTTTCTTTCAACCTGTTGTCTATGTTCCCCATCAGTAAAATGGGTACCTGGGTGTTAGTCTACTGGTGTGGGTCGCATCCTGGGACACTGACCTAAGGAGACCTGGTCACAAACCGGCCCGCGGGGGCGTTGACCCCCGGAACTCTCTCCAGGTAAACTCCAGGTAATTGCAGACTTCTTACTATTTTAATGGGTAGCTGAATTAGATGAATGGGCAGTTTCTTAAACTTAATCTACAGAATGGAACACACACTAGCAAAATGGTGTATGGGTAAAAATTTGGTCAACTGGAATGGTGGAATTAGCCTAATATAAACTTCAAGATGGGCAAAATCACTAGTGTGTAAACTGTTAACCCGTAAACGGTCCCAGCAGATCTACGTTCACATGTGTAGAGCTACAAAAGTAGATCTACGTTTTTTTTACATATTTTCAAATATAAAAAAAAAGTAGATAAAAGTTTTTTTTACACATTTTCAAATGTAAAAAAAAATAGATAAAAGTTTTTTTTACACATTTTCAAATGTAAAAAAAAAGTAGATAAAAGTTTTTTTTACACATTTTCAAATGTAAAAAAAAAGTAGATAAAAGTTTTTTTTACACATTTTCAAATGTAAAAAAAAAGTAGATAAAAGTTTTTTTTACACATTTTCAAATGTAAAAAAAAAGTACATAAAAGTTTTTTTTACACATTTTCAAATGTAAAAAAAAAGTACATAAAAGTTTTTTTACACATTTTCAAATATAAAAAAAAAAAAATCTACTTTTTTTACATATTTTCAAATGTTGAAAAAACGTATATATACGTTTGGACCGTTTACGTGTTAACTTTGCACCAGTGTAACTCTGCGAGTTTCCCATCAAATTTCGAACTTTTGACATTGTTACCTTTGGAAAAAGATTCTCTACAATTTCACAGGAAAAAACGATTCCTTTTTTTTAGGGGGGAAGGGGAATTTTTGGAACAATAAAAACGAGTTTCGCATCAGGGGTCTGGACCCTGAAAGGGTTAAACCCACAACACACATTACAATTTCCACAAAAAGAATGTTGTAAAAAATATTAATAAAACTCGTACAACAAAACAAGTTACATTTGTGATAAAAGAAATTTAAAAATTAATAAACCTTAAATGACAACACTATACAATTTTCCTGGGGGAAAAAAAAAAAAACAGTACACAGTACTGTGTGTGTGTGTGATGAATGGTTTGAAAAACCGACAAGTTGAAGATTGAGACACTTATGCAGCATATGGGAATCTTTATTCAGGAAACGTTTCACCACACAGTGGCTTCATCAGTCCAATACAAAGAGAAAGGCGTAAGGAGGAGTATGAGGTAATCAGTCCCTCAGCCTGGAGTCGATGTGTTCAGTCCATCAATCTTGTAGAATGTACAGCATAGGGCCGATCTTGTTACAAAGAATTCTTCAACACTTGTTCAACCTTTGGACGAAGACCTACTTCGACTAGTGGATGGTACCACTATGACCCCGCCTCCGCCTGCTTCACCTCACCTCTCTACAGTATATAAACCACTTCTACGGCCCTATGCTGTACATTCTACAAGATTGATGGACTGAACACATCGACTCCAGGCTGAGGGACTGATTACCTCATACTCCTCCTTACGCCTTTCTCTTTGTATTGGACTGATGAAGCCACTGTGTGGTGAAACGTTTCCTGAATAAAGATTCCCATATGCTGCATAAGTGTCTCAATCTTCCACACAGTACTATACATGCCAAGTCTGTGTACAACACTGTGTACTTGGCCTCAGAGTGTACACATGCAGGTTTGAACCCTCTCTGCCTTCACATCAAACACCTGTGAATAATTTTGTTCATCTGAAAATTGTTAAGATAACATGCTTGATTATAATGTTATCAATTTAATGAACTCGTGTATTAATTAACAATTTAATGAACTAGCTGGGAATTAGCTAAGAATTACATAAACTAGCAGGGAATTTGCTAAGAATTAAATAAACTAGCAGGGAATTAGCTAAGAAATTAATAAACTAGCTGGAAATTTGCTAAGAATTTAATACACTAGCTAGAATTTTTTTTTAAATTTAGCAAATTAACTGGGAATTAGATAAATATTCAATAAACTAGACACTAATTAACTAACAATTCAGTGAACTAGCTGGAAAAGCTATTGCATATTTAATTCAAAAGCAGACATAATGGTCACAATACAAGGTAATACTAGTCAACATTGTCACAATACAAGGTAATACTAGTCAACATTGTCACAATACAAGGTAATACTAGTCAACATTGTCACAATACAAGGTAATACTAGTCAACATTGTCACAATACAAGGTAATACTAGTCAACATTGTCACAATACAAGGTAATACTAGTCAACATTGTCACAATACAAGGTAATACTAGTCAACATTGTCACAATACAAGGTAATACTAGTCAACATTGTCACAATACAAGGTAATACTAGTCAACATTGTCACAATACAAGGTAATACAAGTCAACATTGTCACAATACAAGGTAATACTAGTCAACATTGTCACAATACAAGGTAATACTAGTCAACATTGTCACAATACAAGGTAATACTAGTCAACATTGTCACAATACAAGGTAATACTAGTCAACATTGTCACAATACAAGGTAATACAAGTCAACATTGTCACAATACAAGGTAATACTAGTCAACATTGTCACAATACAAGGTAATACTAGTCAACATTGTCACAATACAAGGTAATACAAGTCAACATTGTCACAATACAAGGTAATACAAGTCAACATTGTCACAATACAAGGTAATACTAGTCAACATTGTCACAATACAAGGTAATACTAGTCAACATTGTCACAATACAAGGTAATACAAGTCATCATACAACATACACAGAGCCCTAGTAACATACCTGGACTTGGGCTTGTCATTGGCCGGGGTGGTCGCAGCGGATGAGGTGGTCGTCGTGGCCGACGATCCATCCTCGTCCGCTGCCATAGCATCATCCTCCGCCTCCAGTAAGATCAACTGACTCTGGCGCACGAAGATGCCGTAGCCGTCTTCGCACTGGCCAGAAATAGGCATAACAAACATTTAGGCCTAATGCTGGTTTTATTTTCACTGGAAAATTATAGGCATAATGGAGTTCGTAGGTCTAACAATCATTTTTCCACCAAGGTAGAGTGAGTAGAGCGACTATTAACCATCTGAAGACTAGTGAAAGGTAGGCATAGCAAACATTCAGGCCTAACGTGGAATGTTTTCTAAGGTAGGGGGACTAGTAATACAGTGGGCCCCCGGTTAACGATATTTTTTCACTCCAGAAGTATGTTCAGGTGCCAGTACTGACCGAATTTGTTCCCATAAGAAATATTGTGAAGTAGATTAGTCCATTTCAGACCCCCAAACATACACGTACAAACGCACTTACATAAATACACTTACATAATTGGTCACATTCGGAGGTGATCGTTATGCGGGGGTCCACTGTAGTCTTTACACTAGCAGATAGGCATATAAAACTTTTTAATCTGTTCTTTTAACTACATTTAAACTTATTGTAATATAGAATGGTACTCAGTTTTGGCCATAAATCGTTCCAGAAGGCTGTTCGGGTGCCGTTACCAAACGAATTTGTTCCCATAAGGAATAATGTAAATTAGATTCGTCTGTTTCAGACCCCCAAATATACACGTGCAAAAGCACTTACAATAATACAATTAAATAATTGTTTGAACTGGGAGCTGTTCGAAACACAGGGTACCACTGCACCTATAAATTATGTGCGCACTAGAGTAATTTTAATTTTTTTTTTTTTTTTTTTTTTTGCTATTTGTTAACACTATTCTGAGTTAAGGGACACTGGGATGCTGTTTTATTAGTCCATCATGTGGAGGGTTCACTGTATGAAACACGACAAGAACAAGAACCAACCTGGAAGTACATGTCAGCCAGCACTAATCCGGCAATCAGTTATCCAGCTCCATCAGTAATCCGGCACTAATTCTGGCTAGCATAATTTCAAATTTCATCATTATAATGACTCAGAAATTGTGCAGATGGTTGTAAATCCACAGCAGCAAGCCAGTGGAGGAGAAAGCAGCAAAGAAAATGAGGAAGATATAGCAGAAAGAGTCTCTGTTGATAGATTAATTAAGTGTATTCTAATCTAACCACTCTGTAATCCAGCAAACTCACTAATCTGGCACACTAGCGGTTCCAACGATGCCGGATTAGTGATGGCCGACCTGTAATATTTGCTGTTTACTGTAATAGAGTGGACCCCCGCATAACGATCACCTCCGAATGCGACCAATTATGTAAGTGTATTTATGTAAGTGCGTTTGTATGTGTATGTTTGGGGGTCTGAAATAGACTAATCTACTTCACAATATTCCTTATGGGAACAAATTCTGTCAGTACTGGCACCTGAACATACTTCTGGAGTGAAAAAATATCGTTAACTGGGGGTCCACTGTATATCTATTAGACATGCATATGTTAGAGTGTTTAGTGCTATTTTTAACACTATTCTGATTAAAGGGACACTGCGACAATCTTTTACCAGTTCTTTACATGGAGGGTTGACTGTATGAAACAGGTTATGAACAAGGGCTCACCTGGAAGTAAGACTTGCCTTGCACCGACCCATTGTTCTTGCCTTTCTTCTCATCCAGGATGACGCCGATCCACTTGCCCTGAGAGAAGTGGGTACTACCCACGAAGGCAACTGTGCCCAGGGCAGCTGTTTGTAAACAAGACAAATGTAAGCAACGCATGTAAAGCAACCAACTTAATATGTGTAAGAATCAAACAAGGATATATTAAAACACCAATTTAATACCTTTGGAATTATATATAAGAATCAAACAAGGATATATTAAAACACCAATTTAATACCTTTGGAATTATATATAAGAATCAAACAAGGATATATTAAAACAATTTAATACCTTTGGAATTATATATAAGAATCAAACAAGGATATATTAAAACACCAACTTAATACCTTTGGAATTATATATAAGAATCAAACATGGATATATTAAAACACCAATTTAATACCTTTGGAATTATATATAAGAATCAAAACAAGGATATATTAAAACACCAACTTAATACCTTTGGAATTATATATGTATAAGAATAAAAAAACATTTTAATATACTGATTTAATGACCTATGGAATTATACATAAGAATCAAACCAGTATATATTAAACCTTAAAATGTTCAAACAGATCGATGTTCACATGCGTAGTGCTCCAAAAGTAGATTACGTTTGTTTTTACATATTTTCAAATATGACAAAAAAAACGTAGATCAAAGTTTTTTTTCCACATTTTCAAATGTAAAAAAGAAAAAAGAAGATCCACGTTTTTTACGTACTTTCAAATGTTGAAAAAAACGTAGATCTACGTTTGGACAGTTTAAGGGTTAAAACAGTTTTAATGACCTTTGGAATCATGTATATGAATCAAACAGGACATATTAACCCTCCAACTGCGTCCGATGTACTAGTACAAAGGCAGTACAGTGGACCCTCGCCTAACGATAATAATCCGTTCCTGAGAGCTCATCGTTAGCCGAAATTTTGCGTTAAAATGTATCACTAGGCGGATTTAACGTTATGTGATGCCAACGTTAGGCAAGGGTCCACTGTACTGTGTCCAACCATGCTAGTATGCACCATTTTTCGTTCCCACAAATATGCCACCTGCCAATATTCTTTTTACCTCAGGGCAACTCTTTGCGTCTTCTTCCATCTATTTACACATTTGAAAAAATCTCAGGCCAGCAGGATGCACACAATGTATCACAGTTAAAAGCCTCAGGGGGACGACTGTCTGCTGCACTAGTAAGCCTCACAAGCAAAAGTAAACAAAGGAACCAAGTGCTGTTGTTCCACCATCAGCAAACAGTGTGTGCAAGTGGCTCAAAGATGACTTATTCAGTCTAAATTTACTACAATTTTGTTATACAGTGGACCCCCGGTTAAGGATATTATTTCATTCCAGAAGTATGTTCAGGTGCCAGTACTGACCGAATTTGTTCCCATAAGGAATATTGTGAAGTAGATTAGTCCATTTCAGACCCCCAAACATACACGTACAAACGCACTTACATAAATACACTTACATAATTGGTCGCATTGGGAGGTGATCGTTAAGCAGGGGTCCAATGTACTAACAGTGGAATTCGGCCACAAATCACACTACGTAAATAACACAGGATAACCCAGTGAAGTCAAACAATGCAAATAATTTTCACGTTTTGATGATTATTACACCCCCTTCTACATAGCCTTAGAAGGCCAAAATAGTAAAATAAAAAGAATAAAAACTAGTCATACCGTAAATATATCAATTATTCCAAGCGAAGCCATGTTTGAAGTGTTAAAACACCTTGAAACACTTCTATTATAAAAACTAGTAATACATATTACAGGGGGGAGTAAGTTCTTCAATAAGAAGAGCCTCGTGTAACATTTTTGAAATGTTCAAGAGGCACAGAAATTATTTTAGAATTGTATTCATAAATAATAAAAATTTAGGTAGTAGGTTGGTAGACAACAACCACCCAGGGAGGTACTACTGTCCTGTGGTAGTAGGTTGGTAGACAACAACCACCCAGGGAGGTACTACTGTCCTGTGGTAGTAGGTTGGTAGACAACAACCACCCGGGGAGGTACTACCATCCTGTGGTAGTAGGTTGGTAGACAACAACCACCTGGGGAGGTACTACTGTCCTGTGGTAGTAGGTTGGTAGACAACAACCACCCAGGGAGGTACTACCATCCTGTGGTAGTAGGTTGGTAGACAACAACCACCCAGGGAGGTACTACAGTCCTGTGGTAGTAGGTTGGTAGACAACAACCACCCGGGGAGGTACTACTGTCCTGTGGTAGTAGTTTGGTAGACAACAACCACCCAGGGAGGTACTACCATCCTGTGGTAGTAGGTTGGTAGACAGCAACCACCCTGGGAGGTACTACTGTCCTGTGGTAGTAGGTTGGTAGACAGCAACCACCCAGGGAGGTACTACTGTCCTGTGGTAATAGGTTGGTAGACAACAACCACCCAGGGAGGTACTACTGTCCTGTCGTAGTAGGTTGGTAGACAACAACCACCCAGGGAGGTACTACTGTCCTGTGGTAGTAGGTTGGTAGACAGCAACCACCCAGGGAGGTACTACTGTCTTGTGGTAGTAGGTTGGTAGACAACAACCACCCAGGGAGGTACTACCATCCTGTGGCAGTAGGTTGGTAGACAACCACCCAGGGAGGTACTACTGTCCTGTGGTATTAGGTTGGTAGACAACCACCCAGGGAGGTACTACTGTCCTGTGGTAGTAGGTTGGTAGACAACAACCACCCAGGGAGGTACTACCATCCTGTGGTAGTAGGATGGTAGACAACAGCCACCCAGGGAGGTACTACTGTCCTGTGGTAGTAGGTTGCTAGACAGCAACCACCCAGGGAGGTACTACCATCCTGTGGTAGTAGGTTGGTAGACAGTAACCACCCAGGGAGGTACTACTGTCCTGTGGTAGTAGGTTGGTAGACAGTATCCACCCAGGGAGGTACTACTGTCCTGTGGTAGTAGGTTGGTAGACAGTAACCACCCAGGGAGGTACTACTGTCCTGTGGTAGTAGGTTGCTAGACAGCAACCACCCAGGGAGGTACTACCATCCTGTGGTAGTAGGTTGGTAGACAGCAACCACCCAGGGAGGTACTACCATCCTGTGGTAGTAGGTTGGTAGACAGCAACCACCCAGGGAGGTACTACTGTCCTGTGGTAGTAGGTTGGTAGACAGCAACCACCCAGGGAGGTACTACTTTCCTGTGGTAGTAGGTTGGTAGACAACCACCCAGGGAGGTACTACTGTCCTGTGGTAGTAGGTTGGTAGACAGTAACCACCCAGGGAGGTACTACTGTCCTGTGGTAGTAGGTTGCTAGACAGCAACCACCCAGGGAGGTACTACCATCCTGTGGTAGTAGGTTGGTAGACAGCAACCACCCAGGGAGGTACTACCATCCTGTGGTAGTAGGTTGGTAGACAGCAACCACTCAGGGAGGTACTACTGTCCTGTGGTAGTAGGTTGGTAGACAGCAACCACCCAGGGAGGTACTACCATCCTGTGGTAGTAGGTTGGTAGACAGCAACCACCCAGGGAGGTACTACTGTCCTGTGGTAGTAGGTTGGTAGACAACAACCACCCAGGGAGGTACTACCATCCTGTGGTAGTAGGTTGGTAGACAGCAACCACCCAGGGAGGTACTACTGTCCTGTGGTAGTAGGCTGGTAGACAACAACCACCCAGGGAGGTACTACCATCCTGCGGGAGTAGGTTGGTAGATAGCAACCACCCAGGGAGGTACTACTGTCCTGTGGTAGTAGGTTGGCAGACAACAACCACCCAGGGAGGTACTACTGTCCTGTGGTAGTAGGTTGGTAGACAGCAACCACCCAGGGAGGTACTACTGTCCTGTGGTAGTAGGTTGGTAGACAGCAACCACCCAGGGAGGTACTACCATCCTGTGGTAGTAGGTTGGTAGACAACCACCCAGGGAGGTACTACCATCCTGTGGTAGTAGGTTGCTAGACAGCAACCACCCAGGGAGGTACTACTGTCCTGTGGTAGTAGGCTGGTAGACAGCAACCACCCAGGGAGGTACTACCATCCTGTGGTAGTAGGTTGGTAGAGAACAACCACCCAGGGAGGTACTACCATCCTGTGGTAGTAGGTTGGTAGACAGCAACCACCCAGGGAGGTACTACTGTCCTGTGGTAGTAGGTTGGTAGACAGCAACCACCCAGGGAGGTACTACTGTCCTCTGTTAGTAAGTTGGTAGACAACAACCACCCACGGAGGTGCTACTGTCCTGTGGTAGTAAGTTGGTAGACAACCACCCAGGGAGGTACTACAGTCCTGTGGTAGTAGGTTGGTAGACAACAACCACCCAGGGAGGTGCTACTGTCCTGTGGTAGTAGGTTGGTAGACAACAACCACCCAGGGAGGTACTACCATCCTGTGGTAGTAGGTTGGTAGACAGCAACCACCCAGGGAGGTACTACCGTCCTGTGGTAGTAGGCTGGTAGACAGCAACCACCCAGGGAGGTACTACTGTCCTGTGGTAGTAGGTTGCTAGACAGCAACCACCCAGGGAGGTACTACTGTACTGTGGTAGTAGGTTGGTAGACAGCAACCACTCAGGGACATACTACTGTCCTGTGGTAGTAGGTTGGTAGACAGCAACCACCCAGGGAGGTACTACCATCCTGTGGTAGTATGTTGGTAGACAGCAACCACCCAGGGAGGTACTACCGTCCTGTGGTAGTAGGTTGGTAGACAACCACCCAGGGAGGTACTACCATCCTGTGGTAGTAGGTTGGTAGACAACAACCACCCAGGGAGGTACTACTGCCCTGTGGTAGTAGGATGGTAGACAGCAACCACCCAGGGAGGTACTACCATCCTGTGGTAGTAGGTTGGTAGACAGCAACCACCCAGGGAGGTACTACCATCCTGTGGTAGTAGGTTGGTAGGCAGCAACCACCCATGGAGGTACTACCATCATGTGGTAGTAGGTTGGTAGACAACAACCACCCAGGGAGGTACTACCATCCTGTGGTAGTAAGTTGGTAGACAACAACCACCCAGGGAGGTACTACTGTCCTGTGGCAGTAGGTTGGTAGACAGCAACCACCCAGGGAAGTACTACTGTCCTGTGGTAGTAGGTTGGTAGACAGCAACCGCCCAGGGAGGTACTACCATCCTGTGGTAGTAGGTTGGTAGACAGCAACCACCCAGGGAGGTACTACTGTCCTGTGGTAGTAGGTTGGTAGACAGCAACCACCCAGGGAGGTACTACTGTCCTGTGGTAGTAGGTTGGTAGACAACAACCACCCAGGGAGGTACTACTGTCCTGTGGTAGTAGGTTGGTAGACAGCAACCACCCAGGGAGGTACTACTGTCCTGTGGTAGTAGGTTGGTAGACAGCAACCACCCAGGGAGGTACTACCGTCCTGTGGTAGTAGGTTGGTAGACAGCAACCACCCAGAGAGGTACTGCTGTCCTGTGGTAGTAGGCTGGTAGACAGCAACCACCCAGGGAGGTACTACTGTCCTGTGATAGTAGGTTGGTAGACAACCACCCAGAGAGGTACTACTGTCCTCTGGTGGTAGGTTGGTAGACAGCAACCACCCAGGGAGGCACTACTGTCCTGTGGTAGTAGGTTGGTAGACAGCAACCACCCAGGGAGGTACTTCCATCCTGTGGTAGTAGGTTGATAGACAGCAACCACCCAGGGATGTACTACTGTCCTGTGGTAGTAGGTTGGTAGACAACAACCACCCAGGGAGGTACTATTGTCCTGTGGTAGTAGGTTGGTAGACAACAACCACCCAGGAAGGTACTACTGTCCTGTGGTAGTAGGTTGGTAGACAGCAACCGCCCAGGGAGGTACTACTGTCCTGTGGTAGTAGGTTGGTAGACAGCAACCACCCAGGGAGGTACTACTGTCCTGTAGTAGTAGGTTGGTAGACAACAACCACCCAGGGAGGTACTACTGTCCTGTGGTAGTAGGTTGGTAGACAGCAACCACCCAGGGAGGTACTACTGTCCTGTGGTAGTAGGCTGGTAGACAACAACCACCCAGGGAGGTACTACTGTCCTGTGGTAGTAGGTAGGTAGGCAGCAACCACCCAGGGAGGTACTACTGTCCTGTGGTAGTAGGTTGGTAGACAGCAACCACCCAGGGAGGTACTATCATCCTGTGGTAGTAGGTTGGTAGACAGCAACCACCCAGGGAGGTACTACCATCCTGTGGTAGTAGGTTGGTAGACAGCAACCGCCCAGGGAGGTACTACCGTCCTGTGGTAGTAGGATGGTAGACAGCAACCACCCAGGGAGGTACTACCAACCTGTGGTAGTAGGTTGGTAGACAGCAACTGCCCAGGGAGGTACTACCATCCTGTGGTAGTAGGTTGGTAGACAGCAACTGCCCAGGGAGGTACTACTGTCCTCTGGTAGTAGGTTGGTAGACAGCAACCACCCAGGGAGGTACTACTGTCCTGTGGTAGTAGGTTGGTAGACAGCAACCACCCAGGGAGGTACTACCATCCTGTTGTAGTAGGTTGGTAGACAGCAACCACCCAGGTAGGTACTACTGTCCTGTGGTAGTAAGTTGGTAGACATCAACCACCCAGGGAGGTACTACAGTCCTGTGGTAGTAGATTGGTAGACAGCAACCACCCAAGGAGGTACTACTATCCTGTGGTAGTAGGTTGGTAGACAGCAACCACCCAGGGAGGTACTACCATCCTGTGGTAGTAGGTTGGTAGACAGCAACCCCCCAGGGAGGTACTACCATCCTGTGGTAGTAGGTTGGTAGACAACAACCACCCAGGGAGGTACTACTGTCCTGTGGTAGTAGGTTGGTAGACAGCAACCACCCAGGGAGGTACTACTGTCCTGTGGTAGTAGGTTGGTAGACAGCAACCACCCAGGGAGGTACTACCATCCTGTGGTAGTAGGTTGGTAGACAGCAACCACCCAGGGAGGTACTACCATCCTGTGGTAGTAGGTTGGTAGACAGCAACCACCCAGGGAGGTACTACTGTCCTGTGGTAGTAGGTTGGTAGACAACCACCCAGGGAGGTACTACTGTCCTGTGGTAGTAGGTTGGTAGACAACAATCACCCAGGGAGGTACTACCGTCCTGTGGTAGTAGGTTGGTAGACAGCAACCACCCAGAGAGGTACTACTGTCCTGTGGTAGTAGGTTGGTAGACACCAACCACCCAGGGAGGTACTACTGTCCTGTGGTAGTAGGTTGGTAGACAGCAACCACCCAGGGAGGTACTTCCATCCTGTGGTAGTAGGTTGGTAGACAGCAACCACCCAGGGATGTACTACTGTCCTGTGGTAGTAGGTTGGTAGACAACAACCACCCAGGGAGGTACTACTGTCCTGTGGTAGTAGGTTGGTAGACAACAACCACCCAGGAAGATACTACTGTCCTGTGGTAGTAGGTTGGTAGACAGCAACCGCCCAGGGAGGTACTACTGTCCTGTGGTAGTAGGTTGGTAGACAGCAACCACCCAGGGAGGTACTACTGTCCTGTGGTAGTAGGCTGGTAGACAACAACCACCCAGGGAGGTACTACTGTCCTGTGGTTTTAGGTTGGTAGACAGCAACCACCCAGGGAGGTACTACCATCCTGTGGTAGTAGGTTGGTAGACAGCAACCACCCAGGGAGGTACTACCATCCTGTGGCAGTAGGATGGTAGACAACAACTGCCCAAGGAGGTACTACCATCCAGTGGTAGTAGGTTAGTAGACAGCAACCGCCCAGGGAGGTACTACCATCCTGTGGTAGTAGGATGGTAAACAACAACCACCCAGGGAGGTACTACCATCCTTTGGTAGTAGGATGGTAGACAACAACCACCCAGGGAGGTACTACCATCCTGTGGTAGTAGGTTGGTAGACAGCAACCGCCCAGGGAGGTACTACCATCCTGTGGTAGTAGGTTGGTAGACAGCAACCACCCAGGGAGGTACTATCATCCTGTGGTAGTAGGTTGGTAGACAGCAACCACCCAGGGAGGTACTACCATCCTGTGGTAGTAGGTTGGTAGACAGCAACCGCCCAGGGAGGTACTACCGTCCTGTGGTAGTAGGATGGTAGACAGCAACCACCCAGGGAGGTACTACCAACCTGTGGTAGTAGGTTGGTAGACAGCAACTGCCCAGGGAGGTACTACTGTCCTGTGGTAGTAGGTTGGTAGACAGCAACTGCCCAGGGAGGTACTACCGTCCTGTGGTAGTAGGTTGGTAGACAGCAACCGCCCAGGGAGGTACTAACATCCTGTGGTAGTTGGATGGTAGACAGCAGCTGCCCAGGGAGGTACTACCATCCTGTGATAGTAGGATGGTAGACAGCAGCCACCCAGGGAGGTACTACCATCCTGTGGTAGTAGGTTGGTAGACAGCAACCGCCCAGGGAGGTACTACCGTCCTGTGGTAGTTGGATGGTAGACAGCAACTGCCCAGGGAGGTACTACCATCCTGTGGTAGTAGGATGGTAGACAGCAACCACCCAGGGAGGTACTAGCATCCTGTGGTAGTAGGTTGGTAGACAGCAACTGCCCAGGGAGGTACTACCATCCTGTGGTAGTAGGATGGTAGACAGCAACCACCCAGGGAGGTACTACCATCCTGTGGTAGTAGGATGGTAGACAGCAGCCACCCAGGGAGGTACTACCGTCCTGTGGTAGTAGGATGGTAGACAGCAGCCACCCAGGGAGGTACTACCATCCTGTGGTAGTAGGATGGTAGACAGCAGCCACCCAGGGAGGTACTACCATCCTGCAGTAGTAGGATGGTAGACAGTAGCCACCCAGGGAGGTACTACCATCCTGTGGTAGTAGGATGGTAGACAGTAGCCACCCAGGGAGGTACTACCATCCTGTGGTAGTAGGATGGTAGACAGTAGCCACCCAGGGAGGTACTACCATCCTGTGGTAGTAGGATGGTAGACAGCAGCCACCCAGGGAGGTACTACCATCCTATGGTAGTAGGTTGGTAGACAGCAGCCACCCAGGGAGGTACTACCAACCTGTGGTAGTAGGATGGTAGACAGTAGCCACCCAGGGAGGTACTCCCATCCTGTGGTAGTAGGTTGGTAAACAGCAACCACCCAGGGAGGTACTACCATCCTGCCAAGTGAGTGTAAAACGAAAGCCTGTAATTGTTTTACATGATGGTAGGATTGCTGGTGTCTTTTGTCTGTCTCATAAACATGCAAGATTACAGGTACGTCTTGCTACTTCTACTTACACTTAGGTCACACTTCACATACATGTACAAGCATATATATACTACACACACCTCTCTGGGTTTTCTGCTATTTTCTTTCTAGTTCTTGTTCTTGTTTATTTTCTCTTATTTCCATGGGGAAGTGGAACAGAATTCTTCCTTGGTAAGCCATGCGTGACTCAAGAAATCGTAATGACACGATTGCAAATAAACCATACCCCCGGCCGGGATTGAACCCGCGGTCATAGAGTCTCAAAACTCCAGACCGTCGCGTTAGCCACTAGACCAGCTAGCCACAATAAGATTCATCCAACTAGGTATATTTCTACACCATAGGAAAGTTAGCACAGGCACCTCTGTGACCACAAATGCAAGTTTTTACAGACGAATCTCCAGCTAGCGTGGCCGTGACGAACTCTAGCTCAAGTCCCTTCACTGCCGTCAACGCGACGGGCTGGAGTTTTGAGACTATGACCGCGGGTTCAATCCCGGCCGGGGGTATGGTTTTTAAGCCATGCGTGTCGTAAAAAGCGACTAAAATGCCAGGGGCAAAAGGCTAGTAACCCCTTCTCTTGTATAAGTTACTAAATTTAAAAAAGAGAAATGTTCATTTTTCTTTTTGGGCCACCCTGCCTTGGTGGGATATGGCCGGTTTGTTGAAAAAAAAAAAAATAATAAAAAATACAACTATACAGTAGTCGTACTCACAAAAGCAGAAATGTTTAATCTCTGCTTGTTGAAGACTGAGTATTCATTTTTTTAGTTAACAGTTTAACCCGTAAACAGTCCAAGCAGATCTACGTTTGCTTGCGTAGCGCTCTGAACATAGATTTTCGTTTTTTCTACTTTATTTCTTATGGAGAAAATCAAGGTCGGAGTGCTACGTATGCAAACGTAGATCTATGTTTGGACAGTTTAACCCGTAAACGGTCCAAGCAGATCTACGTTCACATGTGTAGTGCTACAAAAGTAGATCTACGTTTTTTTTACATATTTTCAAATATAACAAAATAAAACAAAGTAGATCAAAGTTTTTTTTACACATTTTCAAATGTAAAAAAACAAAAAGAAGATCTA
>NC_091389.1:5542445-5619456 GCF_038502225.1 Cherax quadricarinatus | reverse complement strand
CACCATATATTACAGTGGTATTATACTCTCACACACAAACCATACATTACAGTGGTCTTACACTCTCACACACACCATACATTACAGTGGTCTTACACTCTCACACACACCATACATTACAGTGGTCTTACACTCTCACACACACCATACATTACAGTGGTCTTACACTCTCACACACACCATACATTACAGTGGTCTTACACTCTCACACACACCATACATTACAGTGGTCTTACACTCTCACACGCAACATTCGACATCTATTATCATACAAAAGTATTATTACCGTTAATGACTTAAAATTTTATCACTTCCCCCCCACACACCAACAGAAACATCCTGAATTATCATTAAGCAAGAATATATTTAATAAGTCTTACAATCACTGGTGATACAGGAACACCAAATCATAAAACCATTACGAAAAACGTATTATTGACATATTAGAAGACCTGACATACCTAAACACAGTGACACCTCAACCAGGTCGAATAAATACATGCAAAAGATTAATATCACATAGAACATTGTAACAATGTAGTTCAACAGAGCTCAAAGGCTACCTATGTACATGTTTATTTACCAATTAAACCCTAACATTACCACATAATATAAAACATTGCTACAAATACAAGCGATGATAAAGTATACTAAAATGTCACAATACCTTAAATAATACTAACACAATGTGAAATATTACATTACAAAACACATGTATACAACTAACAATAAGTTGGTATTTATTGACCATATCGCTTTCGGGCTGTGTGGTTGTGCTGCGCACACGCTCCTGGTTGAGAGGCCTTCCTGCGCAGTTTGATTTTCTCTAGATGGCGCAGAATACAAGAAGGCGTGTCAACACTGTGTGATTTGATTTAGTGCGGGGTGTCGTAACACCTCAGTCCGCACAGGTGATTCCACCTATGATTATTCGCGACACATACGGCACTGTTGATCAGGATCTGTATGGAGTATCGCTCAATGGGGCTCACCAGATATTCGTCAAGCTACGATCGACGGCAGTGTATGAACGCCTGGCAGAGAAGTATCAAGATGGCTGTGTGGGCGTTAACACACAGGTGATTCCACCTATGATTATTCGCGACACATACGGCATTGTTGATCAGGATCTGTATGGAGTATCGCTCAATGGGGCTCACCAGATATTCGTCAAGCTACGATCGACGGCAGTGTATGAACGCCTGGCGGAGAAGTATCAAGATGGCTGTGTGGGCGTTAACTCAGCAATACGAGTTCGTCTCATTGATGTGTCGAGACACTACACCTGGGTGAAAGTACGTAATGTGCCTTTCGAAGCTGACGAAGCAGACCTAAGGAACGTTTTCGAACGTTACGGTACTGTTCACCTGGCAACAGCAGGTACTTGGGCGAATGGGGCATACGCCGGCTTGCCGGAAGGTACGTTCAACCTGAAGATGATGCTGAGGCATTCTATCCCATTGTTTGTCATCCTGGAAGACTTCCGGACACAAGTTATGGTGTATTATGCAGGGCAGCGCAAGACTTGCAGGCTATGTGGTGCTTATGGCCATATGGCAGCCTAGTGCGAGAGGCAGCAGTGACGACAGGATGCAGACATAGGGACGGAGTGGAGGCCTGACCTGATGGCGGGGCCTGTCAGTGGGCCACCTGTAAATGGCCATAGTTCTTCTTGGAGCGAGGAGGTGGAGAGAGAGTTCCCGACGGTGGGGTCGAGCCCATCAATGCCTGTACGCTCTATGGTCTCCGCTTTGATAGAAGGCGAGACCAAGTTGAGTGACGAGGAACGAGCGGAGGATGTGGCTTTAGAGCCGTTGACGGACAGGTTTCTGGAGACGACGAGAGCTGAGGATGATGTACGGTCAGTGGAAGAACCAGAGGAGAGCGATGACGAGAGGAGAGGCAGTCAGCTGACTGCGGGTGCCATTCATTCATTCATTCATTAGAGGTTCGCCGGTACTTCCGGCCCAAGTCTTCTCCATATGGTGACCCGGCAGTGGCCCCCGGTTGGGGGTGTCGTTCATCTTCTTCTTTCTTCTGTCTTCTTTCTTGGGCCCTCCGGGTGGAGGGTAATATCTTCTTCTCTCTTGCGGCGACTCCCCGGAGGGGAGTGTCATCTCGCTTCTCATCTTCATCAGTAGGCGTCATTTGGTCTTCATCAGCAGGCGTCCACTTGGGCTTCATCGGCAGGCATCGCCAGGGTCGAGGGTCTTCGGGTGCCACTTCTATGGGAGTGGTGACCGTGGTCGAGGTGGCGGCGGAGGTACATTGTGAGGCATCTCCCGACCAGAACATGGATGCAGAGAGTGTTCGGCGAAAGAGGGCGGCAACGCACTCTGATTCCGATGATGTCTTGACCCCGGCGCAGAGGCCGGGGAAGAAACCGTGGGCTGACGTGGTGAGTGGAGGCGCCACAGGTGTGTCCGATCAGGTGTTCGACCGGTGGGGGGGGGGAATCGCGCTCACAGTGGAGAACAAGGTGGGAAAAGTAGGAAGGCTGGTAATGCGCCTATGAGAGGAGTTCCAGGGCAGCGTGTAAAACCCTTCACGAAGGTTTCAGGTGTATGACTGTAAATGTAAATGGGATATGTGCGAATGTGAAGCGTTTGTGGCTCCAGGTTTTTTGAGGCGTTATGCCATAGATATTGTGTTTGTGCAGGAGCATAATTTTAAGGTTGGAATTAGATTCCCATTCAGCTTTAAACTGAATGTTTCAAGTTTAAAGCTGAATGGGAATCTAATTCCTTGCTTCCTTTCCTTGATGTCCATGTCCACCGCTCAGATACAGGTTTTTCCTTTTCCGTTTACCACAAACCTATGCACAGTGGCATGTACATTCACTACTTTTCCTATCATGCTTCCCCTGTCAAGAAAAGTGTTCTTATCTCCCTCTTTCTCCGTGCCCTCCGCATCTGTCATCCTCAGTTCCTTCCAGCAGAAATTTCCACTCTTCATAATTCGTTTTCCCGTCTTGGCTACCCTTCCCATTTCATAGATTCTGCCCTCTCACGTGCTAAACGCAATTTCTTCTCTCCCAAACTCTCTACTCCTGGGAACTCTTCTGTCCCCTGCCTTCCCTACATTTCCGGTCTTTCTAATCTCAACAATTCTCTCCGTCCCTTAGACATCAAGCTTACCTTCCGCCAGACTAACACACTTCGCACTAATCTCGTTCATACCTCTCCTCCCTCTACAGATGTTCCTGGTGTCTACTCTGTTTCTTGCTCCTCCTGTCCTCTTCAATACTTCGGAGAAACTGGTCGATCTCTTTCTGACAGACTTAGGGAGCACAAAAATAGTATTAGGCTTGCCGACACTAACAATGCTCTTTTCTGTCACGTCAGAGATCCTATTGACTGGTCTTCTGCTAAAACTGTCTTCCCTACTTCCAACTTTAACAGTCGCCGTCTAGTTGAATCCTCTCTAATACACAACTTTCCTTGTATGAATCTTAGTCCTGGCTTCGTCTCTGTAGATGCCTTCCTCTCCCACTACATTGTAAAATGCTCCAAACTTCAGAACACCCGTGACTTAACCTGATTCCTCTTTTTTTTTCTCCCTCTTCCCCTTTCCTTTTTCTCCTCTGGGTTATCTTTCTTTCTTCTGTCTCGTGTTTCTGTTCCTTCATTATTTATTTCACCACTTCCCCTTTCACCCACCTCTGTGCACTTGCTCTCCCTCTGTGGGCACCTAGCTCCCTGCAGTGCTCCCCTTTCTTTATATTTGACTGGCTCCTCCTCCTTAATTCCCCACTACTACCACTACCACTACTAGATAAGATAAGATAAGATTTCGTTCGGATTTTTAACCCAGGAGGGTTAGCCACCCAGGATAACCCAAGAAAGTCAGTGCGTCATCGAGGACTGTCTAACTTATTTCCATTGGGGTCCTTAATCTTGTCCCCCAGGATGCGACCCACACCAGTCGACTAACACCCAGGTACCTATTTGCTGCTAGGTGAACAGGACAACAGGTGTAAGGAAACGTGTCAAATGTTTCCACCCGCCGGGAATCGAACCCGGGCCCTCCGTGTGTGAAGCGGGAGCTTTAGCCACCAGACCACCGGGTCTACTGCTACTACTACTACTACCACCACCACCACCACCACTACCTCTTCCTGCCTATATATAGCCGTCCTGCTCCACTTCTGCTTAGTGTGACTTTGTAAATGGTCCAAGTCAGACCGAAACGTCGTCGTAAGCTTCTCTCTTCTATGTGCAGGTTATTTGTGTATCGTTCCAGTCACGGTATTGTGTCTTTTTTATTTAGTGTAGTTATCCTCTCAAAAGCACCGTTTTCTCTTATTTAAGACCATAGAAAACGATACAGGAAGACTGGGTAATTATTTTATTCCTAATATAGCTCATAAACACTGGCCATATTATGGCCTATTTACTTAATTCTAGTGAATATATCATATTTATATATCATTTATAGTGTTTATTATGTCATATTAGATCAATTCTGATAGATAAATAAGCCATATTATTATTATTATTATAATAAAGGGGGAAGCACTAAACCCGGAGGATTATACAGCGCCTGGGAGGGGGAGGATGAGGAAGGCATTCAGGCTTAATTCGGGGAACTGGAGTTGATATTAGCGCAATAATAATGAATTTTGTCCGGATGTTGCAAGCTGGTTGATGATTGGTGGCTAAAGCTCCCGCTTCACACACGGAGGGCCCGGGTTCGATTCCCGGCGGGTGGAAACATTTGACACGTTTCCTTACACCTATTGTCCTGTTCACCTAGCAGCAAATAGGTACCTGGGTGTTAGTCGACTGGTGTGGGTCGCATCCTGGGGGACAAGATTAAGGACCCCAATGGAAATAAGTTAGACAGTCCTCGATGACGCACTGACTTTCTTGGATTATCCTGGGTGGCTAACCCTCCGGGGTTAAAAATCCGAACGAAATCTTATCTTATCTTATCTTAAGGATTGCAATGCTGAGTTTACAGAATTTGGTTGTGTGGTTTACATGTAGTAAAATAATGATTACAGAGTGTACCACTAGAACACCTAGCATGGCTAGGCATTACAGAGTGTACCACTAGAACACCTAGCATGGCTAGGCATTTCGGGCAGACTTAGATTAAATCTTAAGTTTAAAATATTACAAATTATGAGGTAAGTTGGTATTATGGCTAAGTGACTAAATACTAGTTTGTGAGTTTAGCAATGTGAATGCTTTTGTTTTGGCACAGTACATAGTTTCAGTATTCGAGTATCACAGGCCAACTTATGACTAGTTAAGATTCATTATTTTGAGATTGAGATTAATATTTCTGTTTATGGTCAAATGGGTGAGTGAGTGTAAGTGTGAACCACCAGGTGGTATTCGTGTAGTTAGTTGATGGGGTGTATCAGGGAGATAAGATGTTTTCTAATGGTAGTTTTGAAGGTGATGAATGTGTCTGCAGTTCTAGAGTTCTCAGGTAGGGTATTCCAGATTTTAGGGCCTTTGACATACATTGAATTTTTGTAAAGGTTTAGTCGGACACGGGGAATGTCCTAGAGATGTTTGTGTCTGGTGTTATGCCTGTGGGTTCTGTCGCAACTATCAAGAAAGCATTTTAGGTCAAGGTTGATATTGGAGTTTAAGGTCCTGTAGATGTAGATTGCACAGTAGTAAGTGTGGATGTACTGAACAGGGAGTAAGTTTAGATCTATGAAGAGTGGGGGGGGTGTTGCCAGGGATGGGATTTAGTGATTATTCTTACTGCTGCTTTTTGTTGGGTTATTATTGGCTTTAGGTGTGTTGCTGCAGTTGATCCCCAAGCACAGATAGTATGGAAAATTTTATAGGGGGACTACCTTTATGTACCTCAACCCCAATGGAAATAAGTCACTCTGTCTGACTTTTTTGGGTTATCCTAGGTTCTCTACACATATGCTGCTAAGTATGATAATTCTATGTAACTGTATTTGTGTATACCTGAATAAACTTACTTACTTACTTACTTACATGCTTACCAGTAAACTCATTGGGAGACAACCATATTGTTTACCGTAGTCACCCCGTGTAGACATGTGAGAAAACTTAACCACCCCTGGTCACGGAAAGTAGTTCCTTCGACCTCACAATCTTATCCATATCTATCCGAGACCAGTGTGGATTGGATAGCACCCACAAGTACGGTGCTACTAATTAATTGTGGACTGTATATATTATATTAGTTTAACTGAATGAAGGGGGGAGGGGTAGGTTACACATGGATATATCCATCAAGGAAAAACACTTGTACATAATCTCACAACTTACCAAATATTCTCTGGTGGTCACTTGATGTAGCTGGATCACCCATAACCTATCCAACAACATCGACACCATGCCTAACCCTTCTAGGGTAGGGTAGGTGCCTGAGCCCGAGCCTTTAGCTCATAAGACTGTCATTCCCGGTACCCCCCTTGGGGCGGGGATGGCAGACCAGAGAGGCCTAGCTTGTGGCTAGGCCTGGGGACAGTTGGTCCCAAAGATGAGGAGGTACTTGTGCCTCCTCCCATGGGAGACTTAGGTCTCAGACACTCCCTAAAGAGGGAGCCAAGGCCGGGCCACCACTTGGAAAAGGCCCGGGCCGGGAGAATACCGGCTAATCTTTAATAATAATAATAACCTATCCAACAAACATACCTAACTGGCCAGTATCAGTCTGCTATAACTAGAAGGGTTACTTAACTGTGGTGATTGATACTCCTTATTCCCTCCAATCACCATCTCATTTCGATGTCCTGCTACACCGACACGGTTCTTATTCCAGCAGGACGAGGTATCCGTCGGTTTGTCCCGGTTTAGAAGTCGTGATTCCATAGATTAGATTTTGCCACCGAAGTGGCTAGTTTATTGTGCACCCCATATCCATCCTGTGGACGGTAGCGCGAGAGCATATGGCTACACAAAAGGCCTAGGAACTAGGCCCCAAAGGGTTAACAGGAATACATATGGGTTTATATCTACATATCTATAGTTCACTTATATGTTACAAGCAAATTTAGGAAATTTGCTTAGTATATCTGGTATCTTATTTTCATTAATAAGATATCTTGACATGTCACATAGGTTATTATACTGTCTGTCTCTGCATTCCTCAATAAGTAGACAATTAAGCACATAGTGTTCAAGAGAGTGACCATATGCCTGATCACATAATTTACATTTAGTTTGATCATCATCTGTGTGTCTCCCAAACTTCCAGAAGTACTTGTAAGCAAGCCTAAGCCTGGCCACTACAACATCAGTCAGTCTGTTCACATTGCAAGTTGCTCCATAAACATACATATCTACGTTCATGTTATCATAGTGGGTTATAGATCTACTCAGGCTTCTAACTGCATTCCTATAACAATCATTTTCATTATTTACTTCTCTCCTAATATTATTCCTAATGCTAGACACAGTTATACCAAAGTTATATTCTACATTCTCCTTCTGGGTACTCTTCTTGGCTAACATATCAACTTTATCATGAAGGAGTAATCCAATGTGTGATGGGATCCATAGCAATTGTACATTAATTCCTTTGTCCCTAATTTTTGAGTATCTATACATGGCTTCTCCAATGAGCATGTTGTTGGAGTCATTATATGAGCCAAGAGCCTTCAATGATGACATAGAATCAGTAATGATGATAGAGTCAAGCTCAGTGTCATAGGTTAGCTTTAGCGCGATTAGGATTGCAAACAATTCAGTTTGCAGTGTAGACGCCCAGTTGTTAATTCTTATGCCTAACTCAACAAATTTATTATCGTTCTTAACTAGGGAGGTGGCAACAAGAGCAGATGCAGCCCTGCCAGAAGACTCCTGTTTAGATCCATCAGTGTATATAACTTGTGATAACTTATTACTACAAGCTAGGTGAGAAATTTCTTCTTGAGCAGTTGCTCTAACAAGAGATTTAAGGAAGGGATTACTAGCAATGAGCTTCTTTGGAGGGACTTGTAGGTATGTGATATTAAATGAACACATCTTCCATGGAGGGGTGAAATGCTCTTGTTCCCTACAGTGATACAGTTCATGTAGGTTATAAAACTTAATGCAATTGCACGTTTTCACAATCCATTTAGATCTGTGTGTATTTACCTCTAGACACTTGGTAAGATTCACTGTGACAGTGTCTGGTTCGTTTCTCAACATTCTAATACCGAGTACAGTGTTAATTTCAACAATCCTATCACTGATACTAGAAATACCAAGCTCCTTCCTCATGTTAAGAACTTTTGTAGATCTGGGACAGCCAAGAATAATCCTGAGAGCTTCATTTTGCATTAACTCCAAGGGTCGGAGAGAACTTTCTCTAGCTAATATCAACATGGGAGCAGCATAATCAATTAAGGACCTAACATAGGCAATGTACATCATTCTCACGATTCTCACATTAGCACCATAGTTGGGATTGTAGCCAGCAACAGCTTTGAGAGCATTTAGACTAGCTTTACATTTCTTGTTTAGTTGTGGTATAGTGGATTTGTTAAAGGGTACATCTACACCAAGATATCTGTAAGTTTTAACGTAGCTAATGATTTCACCCTGCAAATAGATGGGTGGGGGATGTCGTTTGCTTGTTAATATCTTTGTTTTAGAGGAAGATATTATGAGGCCTAGTCGATTACAAATTGCGTGAACTTCATTAAGAATGGTATTCATCTTCTTATGCCCTGTAGTATGGATCATGATATCATCAGCATAGCTTATAGCTATATGTTTAGGTGAGGCAGGTAGAGCATTTAGGAGAGCATTAATCAGAATATTAAATAGCATGGGACTAAGAACTCCTCCCTGCGGTGTACCTAAAGACATTTCTTTAGAATCACTTCTGAAGCCTTGGTAAAGGACAGAGGATACTCTATTTGACAGGTATCCTATTATCCAGCAGAGTAAGCTACCACCAATATTCATTTTGGCTAGTTCATGTAGTATAACGGTTCTGTTCGCAATATCAAATGCAGATTTTAGATCAAGAAAAGTGGTAAAACTAGTAGAGGTGTGTGCAGTGAGAAAGGTGGAAATACAGTTCTGCACACTTTTACCTTTCATGAACCCATAGAGGTAGGGGGAAAGTTGATATCTGATTCTGTAGTACAGTCTGTTAAGCATCATTCTTTCAAAAGTTTTACAAAGACAACTAGTTAAGGAGATCAGCCTAAATGTATCAGGCTGTTGGGGCTTAGGGATAGGCACAATGAGACTATTGGTCCAGGAAGTAGGAAGAACGCCCTCAATGTAACTGAGATTATACAGTGCCAACAAAGGGTTATCAGGCACGTGCCTTAGAGTTCTGAGAATATCATAGGTTATACCATCCTCTCCAGGAGCAGTTGATCGACCTTTGGTTAATGCATTATCTAATTCATACTCGGTAAAGAGGCAATCACTCTCATCAATATTTTGGCTCACAAAATTAATCAGTTTCAACATTTCTTCAGAAGTACTCTCTAAATTTGTTCTAATATGAGATGGAAGGCTTTCATGCCTGGATGTTTTGGACCAGTCATTTATGAGGTCATTTGCTTTTTCAAGAGCAAAGGGATGAGCAACATTGCCAGTCTTTTTCCTGGTTATTTTATTTATACCTTTCCAAGCCAAACTCAAAGGGGTGGACCTATTTAATCCACTAACAAACTGTTCCCATTCCTGTTGCCTAAGTTCTTCCTTTCTATTCCTTGCATTTGTTAGTGCAGCTTGGAACGTTCTGAGTAGGTCTGGGGTTCTACATTCACGGTATGCTTTACCAATCCTCCTAGCTGCATGTGTTAGATTGCGCAGCTGTGGATCATTATAGTATTTACATTGGTTTTTATTGTTATTTATAGTGGAGGGTCTTTGTTTCTTATTCCTGCCCACTTGATCTGTGAGAACACTCTCAATAGTGGTAATTAAATCATCATTAAATTTTTGTGTGCCAATGGGCTCGTAATTCTTATACCATTGATCCAAGTGGTTAATAAAGTTGTCTCTGTGTTCTGGTTTGAGAATAAGTTTCCTCCTTCTGTATTTAGCTCCTTGATTGCTGGAGATGTGATCAAGATTGACAGTTGTTAGTCTTGGGAAGTGATCAGATAGAAGATCATCAACTATGACAGAGTCATGCATCGTATATGATGTATTAAATCCAAGACACAGATCTAGTATGCCACCATATATGTGAGTAGGCTCAGTAGTGCCCACAATTCGAACATTATCATGCTCATTTAGCAATCTCACTAGTTTAGTTCCATTGGTGTTTGTTATAGACCCACCAATATTCTTATGTCTGGCATTAAAATCTCCAAGAATGATGGTAGGTTCACTATTGATGCGATCTGGTAAAGCATCAGGTCGAAGCTGGTTCTCTGGGGCATAGAGATTAAAAATGTTTATGGAAAAATCGCCTGCATATACTTTGACACCATGATACTGCATGTTAACTCGACTCTGCAAGGAAAGGAGTGAATGTGGCAAGTTCTTTCTGACATACATCACACAACAGTTGGTTGACCTTAGGTTATAAGCTGCATATCCAGGCAAGTTTGGTGGAGGTGCTCCATCTTTCAATCTACATTCCTGCAAACAGATGACATCAATATTCTTGGTTGCACTAATATGATGTAAGTCAGGCAACCGCTTCCTGATGGAAGCAATGTTCCATGAAAAGATTTGTAATGTATCCACTGTAGTGAGTTATTACTATCTCTTGCTCATAAGATGGTAAAACTATTATGCTTCGACTACAGTGTGCAGACACTTAGGAGCAAATAGCATAGTTTGTACGTCTTTATCTTCAGGACCTTTATTTTTAAGCATTTTTCGGCATCTTGTCAGCCAGTTAAAAGGCAAAAGTCTAGAAGCCAAGAGTCATGGGCTTCTTTCTTACAAATTGCTGGAAGCTGAACGGAGATTGCTGCACTTTTGACATCATCACCATGCTCAAGAGCATCATCCTGATTACATATATTTATTAAACTTGTCAGGATCTGTTCAAGATGCTCAATTTTTTTCTGGAAATTTGTTATAATATGAGGAAGGTCAGGCGAATCCAATGCCTCTCCGGAGGATGGCACTTCTGGGTTAGTGCTTCCTTTAACACCTATCACCTTAACAGGTACCATGGTTACATTAGTGTTCTCTGTTTCATCATTCATTGCAGGTAGGTCCTGTGCATCTGACTCATCTCCAATTTCCAGGGAGGTTACCTGTGTGGTGTCCGTCTGACTGTTGTAGTTGTGTGTATTGGGAGAAATGACAAACTCATCCCCATATTCAGGTGTAGTCATAGGTATCTGTAGTGGCAGACCAGTAGTTCCATATGTGCTAGCAGGGATGGCTAGCTCCTCCACAGCTGGTGTGTGTGATGGCATTCTGGTATCACCAGAATCATTTGCAGTGAGGTGGGGTTCTTGCACACTTTGCAGAGGTTCAGTCTCAGATCTGGCTGTGGTAGACTGGATGGCCCCATCCTCAGTTACCATTAAAGGACTGTTATCAGGTTTACATCGAAGGTTGTTTGGGTTCTGACTGCAGTCCTTGTGGGAGACTGTAACCCCAACTTCTTTACAGTTAATACACTTAAATTTTTGGCTGTCAGGGCCTACTGTGCATTCTCTAGTGGAATGTTTCCCAGCACACTTACCACACCAAGAATGTAGTATTCCACAGTCTACTGCAACATGGCCATAGTGCTGGCATTTGTAACACCTACGTTTAGGGGGTAGGTACACTTCGATGTTTAGGAAACGTAAATCATGCACCCAGATATTCCGGGGGAGGGGCACAGGACCCACCCAACTGGCAATAATTTGGGATTTTCCTTTAAGTCTTTTAGGCTTGATGATATGCTCACTGAGAGTCAAATGGGATGGGTCCATGCAGAGAGGGTATCCAAAGATTATGATACTGACCCATTTTTTAAAGTGGTGAGTGTCTGATGGAGGTCAGAGCAGCTTAATATCCCCATAAGGTGTACTAAGTAGATCATTGATCAGTTCTGCATTATGTTCCACAAACACAAAGTTGTGTGTGTTTTTCCTAAATTGGATCCTTGAGTTAGGATGCTTGTTTACAGCTTCCATTAGCCATGCACACTTAGCAGGCAGCGGGGTGTTGTCAGGGAAGTTCAGCTTAACACATTCTTCCTTTGAAGAAAGACTTCTTGCAGCCTCTGTGCACCAAGGACGTTTAGTGTCACATTGTGTACGAGTCAAGTGAGTCTGACTACGTCGACGCTATAGCCCTTTCTCACTTTTTCTCTTTTGTTTACTTTTAAAGGTCTGGAAGCTATCTTCATTTCCATCACCTGCAGAAATAGGTTCCTCTATGACAGTTGCCATGTTTGCCAGTGATGATATCTGGCGTAAGACTCACAACACAAGAATTCCTCGCTTATCTTTCCCTTATAGCTTATGCAAGAGCAAATATTCACTACAAAGTCAGAAGTCCAAAATAGATCACAAGACACAAGTGCTCAAGTTCAATGAACACCTCCAACCATACTCAACCCAGACCACCACCACTCAATACGACACACACCCCACCAAAAACACACTCAGAGACCTCTTGCATGTGTGTTAATAATATGGTACATATAATGATATAATGGATGGTACAGGCGAGGTCTTACACCTTATCACAAATTACAAAGATGAACAGAGAGAGAGAGAGAGAGACAAAGTAGGTAATATTGAGCATAAAATTAGAATTCTGACATACATCACATTAAACAAGAGGTTCAAATTCAATGATAACTTCCACTTGAGTTAGTTCAGGCTACTGCCACCTAAATGTACCTCACTGAAATAATAATATAGCAGACATCACAATGAATGCTGAAGACAACCTCTTACCCCAACCATAGATTGTAAACAGTATTACAAAAAAAAAAAATAAATAAATAAAAAAAAAAAAAAAGTTAATGTTACAATGACAATGAGATAAGTCACTCTGGTTGACTTCCTTGGTCCATCCTGGGTAACTCACACGTTACTATGTTATACATGTATGCAAGCATAAGTGTGCAGCTGTAGATAGATGAACCAGTACCTAAACATTCTCTTAACTTAATGTTATTATCACTGATTACATTACCATTCACAAGACGATTTAACGTCTCATAATTATTATACACATTAGAGGTCACTCCATTAAGATCTGAGGCCGATGAGTGAGGATTAACTCACGGGTATTTCCCCTGGACACACACCATGGCCGCGCACCAGTCACAGCAGGTCGAACCATTATTCACTAATTTCACCACTTTTTTACGGTGGTCCCGTAAATCACGTTCCCTCACTCTTCACCAGGAACAGTTACGACACTTCCTATTATGAAGTGAGGCCCATATTAATCCTTAGGCCGCCGTGAATGCCAATTTCCTGATCCAAGGTTTTCCCAGCCTCCTCACTACATTCAAAACACTCCCGCTGCCCCATGGCCCGAGTCGACCTCTCCCCCCGCACATCCGCACGCGCAAAGGGAGCTCTATTGTCAAATATATTTTTGACTCATATCGACACATTAAACACCTATTAGGCACTATAGTTTCGGAAAATTTAAAATTTTCCACAATAATGACTTTTGTGGAGTCTATGTTTTGAGCTAGAATGAGCTATAGTACAACTAGGTTTAATCTAATAATATAAAAAAGGCACAAGACTATAAGTTGTTTACAAGAATTAGAGTATAATTAGATTTAAATTGACAAGATAAAATACACAAGTTAGGTAGGAAAAGAATAATAAAAAAATGATAAAAATAAAAATGGCAATGACTTGGTTATAATATGCTAGTAAGATGGTAGACAGGATAATATAAAAGTTGTAGTTGAAAATACTAGTGTAAAAAAGTATAGAATAAAAATGGTCAATAAAAGAAGTTTACAATAAGTTTGGTCAATATAGTTTAAAGCAAAATTGTGCAATAATAGGGATTTTAGAATAAAATTGGGCAATTGAGTATTTTTTAAAGTGAGGTAGAATTATTGAGGACAAGTTATGGCTAGTTTATAATAAAATAAGATGGAACAGTGATGTGATAAGTTGTAAAAAAGGAGATAGATTCTGTAGATATTAAACAAATTAAGACTATGAGGTAGAATGGTCGTTGAATACAACAATGACAATCAAAAGTAGTTGGGGTATTAGAATTATAGGGGGGCACAAATTTATGACAATATAACACTAACGGTGGACTATGGGTATTATCTGCACTTTACTCTGATTCTGTTAGTCCAGCCTCACTTAGGAATGTTTTAAGGTCATGTTCTGTAGAGATGAAGTATCTCTTCCCAGTGGGCTGTTTCCTAACTGCGATTTTTCCATCCCTCACAAAGCACTGGTGGATTTTTTGGGCATAGCGTAATTTTCTTAGCCGATAAAGAAGGTTTTGTCTTGTTTTGGTAAGGCATCATTGACGTAAACATCAGTTTTCATAGAAATAGATGTTTTTAGTAGGTTGTTTCTTTGTAGGCTAGTTTGGAATTTTAACAGCACTGTTTTTTTACCTGCTTGGTAGCCCATCAGTTTGCAATCCTTTAAGTCATCACTACGTATGTTAAGGCGAAGGTGGTCCTTGATAAGCTGTAGGGTAGTCTCCATGCAGGTGGTCCTTGATAAGTTGTAGGGTGGTCTCCATGCAGGTGGTCCTTGATAAGTTGTAGGGTGGTCTCCATGAAGGTGGTCCTTGATAAGTTGTAGGGTGGTCTCCATGAAGGTGGTCCTTGATGAGTTGTAGGGTGGTCTCCATGAAGGTGGTCCTTGATAAGTTGTAGGGTGGTCTCCATGCAGGTGGTCCTTGATAAGTTGTAGGGTGGTCTCCATGCAGGTGGTCCTTGATAAGTTGTAGGGTGGTCTCCATGCAGGTGGTCCTTGATAAGTTGTAGGGTGGTCTCCATGCAGGTGGTCCTTGATAAGTTGTAGGGTGGTCTCCATGCAGGTGGTCCTTGATAAGCTGCAGGGTGGTCTCCATGCAGGTCTCTTGGGTGACTGTGGCTGGGAGATGTTTGCTGTTAACTACAACAGCGTCAGATAGCTGCTGTTGGTCATTATGGTCTTGGAAGTTGGTTATGGCATTGGCAAGTTGTTGGTCCACTCTTGATCTTTCCTCTATAATGTTGGTAGTAAGGAGGGTGACTTGGTCTTTTAGAGTGTTGATAGTGTCTAGGGACCGGGTGTGGGTGTTGCTTTGTTGTTCCAGAGTGTCTAGTGATCTTGTTGAGGTAATCTGCATTGCTAGCTTTTAGTTCCTACATTTCTTGAGTTAGTTTGGTGATCGTTTGGTTCTGAATCGTAAGGAGTTTAGCTATTTCTGGGTCGGTGATCTTCTTGACATCAACTACTGAGAAGGAGTTATCTTGGACTGTGGCGGCGGCCATGTTTGTTGTTCTGTCGTGTGTTGTGGTGATGCCGGTGGGTGATGAGGGTTGTGTTCTGGCTGCCAGTACCACAAGTTTTCCTCGTGTTATTACTGCTCTCACCTTTGATGTTAGGAGTCCTTAGCTGGTTACTGGATCTTCTTTTATTGCTCTGACCCTTGTCCATTGGCTGTGGCTTCGGGTGAATAGTAGGCGATGGGTGAATGTTGTGGAGTATCACTTCAGTGGCAGCGGGGTAGGAGGTGGTAGTACGAGTCCTATTAGTTGGTAATTTGTGAACTTTTGGGTGATTTCTGCAGTTGATTTATATCATTCTGGGTATCCACACATGTTAGTGTTATGCGGGTCTAGATTAGGTCATCACAGGGCTGCTGGGAACCTCAGGTAGAAGTAACAATAGAGGACAAGGTTCCTGTTGCTGCTGCCGCTACCGCTGGTTGATGATTGGTTGATGCAAGCTGGTTGATGATTGGTTGACGCAAGCTGGTTGATGATTGGTTGACGCAAGCTGGTTGATGATTGGTTGATGCAAGCTGGTTGATGATTGGTTGACGCAAGCTGGTTGATGATTGGTTGACGCAAGCTGGTTGATGATTGGTTGATGCAAGCTGGTTGATGATTGGTTGATGCAAGCTGGTTGATGATTGGTTGACGCAAGCTGGTTGATGATTGGTTGATGCAAGCTGGTTGATGATTGGTTGATGCAAGCTGGTTGATGATTGGTTGATGCAAGCTGGTTGATGATTGGTTGACGCAAGCTGGTTGATGATTGGTTAATGCAAGCTGGTTGATGGTTCGTTGATGCAAGCTGGTTGATGATTGGTTGATGCAAGCTGGTTGATGATTGGCTGATGCAAGATGGTTGATGATTGGTTGATGCAAGCTGGTTGATGATTGGTTGATGCAAGCTGGTTGCTGATTGGCTGATGCAAGATGGTTGATGATTGGTTGATGCAAGCTGGTTGATGATTCGTTGATGCAAGCTGGTTGATGATTGGTTGATACAAGCTGGTTGATGATTCGTTGATGCAAGCTGGTTGATGATTCGTTGATGCAAGATGGTTGATGATTGGTTGATGCAAGTTGGTTGATGATTGGTTGATGCAAGCTGGTTGTTGATTGATGCAAGCTGGTTGATGATTGGTTGATGCAAGCTGGTTGATGATTGGGTGATGCAAGCTGGTTGATGATTGGTTGATGCAAGATGGTTGATGCAAGCTCGATGCTGATTGGTTGACGCAAGCTGGTTGCTGATTGGTTGACGCAAGATGGTTGCTGATTAGTTGATGCAAGCTGGTTGCTGATTGGTTGATGCAAGCTGGTTGCTGATTGGTTGATGCAAGCTGGTTGCTGATTGGTTGATACAAGCTGGTTGCTGATTGGTTGACGCAAGCTGGCTGCTGATTGGTTGATGCAAGCTGGTTGCTGATTGGTTGACACAAGCTGGTTGCTGATTGGCTGATGCAAGCTGGTTCCTGATTGGTTGATGCAAGCTGGTTGCTGATTGAATGATGCAAGCTGGGTGCTGATTGGTTGATACAAGCTGGTGGCTGATTGGTTGATACAAGCTGGTTGCTGATTCAATGATGCAAGCTGGTTGCTGATTGGTTGATGCAAGCTGGTTGCTGATTGGTTGACACAAGCTGGTTGCTGATTGGTTGATGCAAGCTGGCTGCTGATTGGTTGACGCAAGCTGGTTGCTGATTGGCTGATGCAAGCTGGTTGCTGATTGGTTGATGCAAGCTGGCTGCTGATAGGTTGACGCAAGCTGGTTGCTGATTGGTTGGTGCAAGCTGGTAGCTGATTGGTTGACGCAAGCTGGTCGCTGATTGGCTGATTCAAGCTGGTTGCTGATTGGTTGACGCAAGCTGGTTGCTGATTGGTTGATGCAAGCTGGTTGCTGATTGGTTGGCGCAAGCTGGTGGCTGATTGGCTGGAACTCGTCATACAAGCTCCGCCCACTCTTATATGATGCCAAATAGTCATTTATTATATTAGCCCAAAAAAATATAATTTCACTAAATGGCCATAATTATCCAAAATGGCCATAATTATTACCCTAAATGGCCATAATTATTACCCTAAATGGCCATAATTATTACCCTAAATGGCCATAATTATTACCCTAAATGGCCATAATTATTACCCTAAATGACCATAATTATTACCCTAAATGGCCATTATAATTATTACTCTAAATTACAATTATAAATACTCTAAATGGCCATAATAATTATTGCGCTAAATGATCATTCTAATTACTACCCTAAATGGCCATTATAATTACTAAACTTAATGGCTGAAATAATTACCCTAAATGGCCATTATAATTATTACCCTAAATGGCCATTATAATTACAATGACCATAATTATTACACTAAAAGACCATTATAATTACCCTAAATAACCATTATAACCTAAATGGCTAAAATAATTATTACCCTAAATGGCCATTATAATTATTACTCTAAATGGCTATTATAATTACTACCCTAATTGACCATTATAATTACCCTAAATGGCCATTACCCTAAATAGCCATTATAATTATTACCCTAAATGGCCATTATAAATAGTACCCTAAATGGCCATAATTATTACCGTAAATGGACATCATAATTACTGTGGAAAATTGCATTTATCTGAATGTAACTCATAATGTATATAACAGTAAATGAACAAAGATAATTATTATTTATCAGTTAGACAAGTAGGAATTTGGGACACCTAGGTCGCAAAAAATGTCCCCCTTCGATACCTACCACTGTCATATCCACAAGTTGCTCTGAACCTATTAGGTCAGGCTAGGTCAGGTCAGGTCAGGTCAGATTCGTCAGGAAACAGGACAAATGTTTCCTGACGCAGGACTTAGTCAGAGGATGACCCACCTTTGGAGCTTTTGGCCATCTGACCGAGGCCTTCTGCTGGCTTACCAGTCCACCCCTTTAAAAATTATGGTCATTTATAACCATTGTTATTACTTTTTCTAGACCTATTTTCTTTTTTTTTATTCGCCAGTATTCTCCCGGCCCGGGTCTTTTCCAAGTAGTGGTGACCCGGTCTATTAAAATTAATGAATGATTATATATATACACATTTACATAATAGAAAGAGAATATCTTAATATCACTCACCAGTTTGACTGGAGATTAATGTGTATCATACTCAGAAAATCTCATTCTAACCAAATTTATGAAAATAACACTGGCGAGAATTATAACATAAATCTAGAGAGCTTATCTGAGGTTCCTGGAGCTGTCTTGTCCAATGTATCATACTCAGAAAACCTCATTCTAACCAAATTTATGAAAATAACACTGGCGAGAATTATAACATAAATCTAGAGAGCTTATCTGAGGTTCCTGGAGCTGTCTTGTCCAATGTATCATACTCAGAAAACCTCATTCTAACTAAATCTATGAAAATAACACTGGCGAGAATTATAACATAAATCCAGAGAGCTTATCTGAGGTTCCTGGAGCTGTCTTGTCCAGTCGTCTGATATCTCAATTTATGCAGGAATGCATGGGAAGAGTTTTTCATGCTCTAGAGGTAAAATTGTGTTAACAACTCTCAAATAGGAGACGAAATTGTTGGTTGTGCATTCCTGCATAACTTGAGATATCAGGCGATTGGACAAGACAGCTCCAGGAACCTCAGATAAGTTTTATGTTATAACTCTGGCCAGTGTTATTTTCAGTGATAGACAGTGAGGTTTTCTGAGTATGATACACCTTGATCTCCAGTCAAATTGGCGAGTGATTTTAAGATATTCTCCTTCTATTATGTATATGTGTATATATATAATCCTTTATTAATTTAATATACAGTCCACAAATTTATATATTTACCAACATTCCTGGTGTATGTACATTTCATTTATAATAAATAGGTCCAGAGCAACTTGTGGATATGACAGTGGTAGGTATCGAAGGGGAACATTTTTTGCGACCTAGGTGTCCCAGATACCTACTTGTCTAACTGATAAATATTAATTATCTTTGTTCATTTACTGTTATGTACATAATGATACACTCAGATAAATGTAATTTTCCACAATAATTACCCTAAAAGGCCATTACAATTACAACCTTAAACGGGCATCATAATTACCCTAAATGGCCATTACAATTACAACCTTAAATGGGCATCATAATTACCCAAAATGGCCATTACAATTACTACCTTAAATGGGCATTATAATTACCCTAAATGGGCAATATAATTACTAACCTAAATGGCCATTACAATTACAACCTTAAATGGGCACTATAATTACTAACCTAAATGGCCATCACAATTACTACCTTAAACAGGCATTATAATTACCCTAAATGGGCATTCAAAATTTCGTTCTTTAATTTCTAACAATCACGTAATATTTTATTCGTAAAATAATATATAACATATAAATCATACGAAAAAACAGAATACGAATATTTTATGTAAAATTTAACACAAATTTAAAGTAATTTATTAATATTAATAAATAAGTCAATTTATATATAAAAGAAACATATATTGTTATTATTTATAATTATTTTTCAGTTATATAATTATGATTATAGATATATAATAAAGTATATAATATAAAACATTTTAGTCTCCCATAAATTATTGCGTTCTCATGTAATAAAAAACGTTATTTACTAATTATTATCATTATTATTATTATTATTATTATTATTATTATTATTATTATTATTTATTATTATTATTTATTAAAGATTCGCCGGTATTCTCCCGGCCCGGGCCTTGTCCAAGTGGTGGCCCGGCCTTGGCTCCCTCTTTAGGGAGTGTCTGAGACCTAAGTCTCCCATGGGAGGAGGCACAAGTACCTCCTCATCTTTGGGACCAACTGTCCCCAGGCCTAGCTTCTGGGACCAACTGTCCCCAGGCCTAGCTTCTGGGACCAACTGTCCCCAGGCCTAGCCACAAGCTAGGCCTCTCTAGTCTGCCATCCCCGCCCCAAGGGGGCTAATGGAAATAAGATAAGATAAGATTTCGTTCGGATTTTTAACCCCGGAGGGTTAGCCACCCAGGATAACCCAAGAAAGTCAGTGCGTCATCGAGGACTGTCTAACTTATTTCCATTGGGGTCCTTAATCTTGTCCCCCAGGATGCGACCCACACCAGTCGACTAACACCCAGGTACCTATTTGCTGCTAGGTGAACAGGACAACAGGTGTAAGGAAACGTGTCGAAATGTTTCCACCCGCCGGGAATCGAACCCGGGCTCTCCGTGCGTGAAGCGGGAGCTTTAGCCACCAGGCCACCGGGCCACTAATGACAGTCTTATGAGCTGTAAGCTCTGGCTCAGGCACCCACCCTACCCTAGAAGGGTTAGGCATGGTGTCGATCATTATTTACTACTATTACATGTACAAGGTATACATGTACAATAAGTGTCAGGGGCCCGAGACTGTTCAACTACCTCCCAGCACACATAAGGGGGATTACCAACAGACCCCTGGCAGTCTTCAAACTGGCACTGGACAAGCACCTAAAGTCAGTTCCGGATCAGCCGGGCTGTGGCTCGTACGTTGGTTTGCGTGCAGCCAGCAGCAACAGCCTGGTTGATCAGGCTCTGATCCACCAGGAGGCCTGGTCACAGACCGGGCCGCGGGGGCGTTGACCCCCGGAACTCTCTCCAGGTAAACTCCAGGTAAACAGTATACCTTGTACATGTATACCTTGTACATGTATACCATGTACATGTTTACCATGTACATGTATCCCTTGTACATGTATACCTTGTACATATGTACCTTGTACATGTATACCTTGTACATGTATACCTTGTACATGTATACTTTGTACATGTATACCTTGTACAGTATACCGTGTACATGTATACCCTGTACATGTATACCTTGTACATGTATAACATGTACATGTATACCTTGTACATGTATACCTTGTACATGTATACCTTGTACATGTATACCTTGTGCATGTATACCTTGTACATGTATACCTTGTATATGTATACCTTGTACATGTATACCTTGTACATGTATACCTTGTACATGTGTACCTTGTACATGTATACCTTGTACATGTATACTTTGTACATGTATACCTTGTACAGTATACCTTGTACAGTATACCTTGTACATGTATACCTTGTACATGTATACTATGTACATGTATACCATGTACATGTATACCTTGTACATGTATACCTTGTACATGTATGCCTTGTACATGTATACCTTGTACATGTATACCTTGTACATGTATATCTTGTACATGTATACCATGTACATGTATACCTTGTACATGTATACCTTGTACAGTATACCTTGTACATGTATACCTTGTACATGTATACCTTGTATGTGTATACCATGTATGTGGAAAATTTTTGATTTTCCGAAGCTATAGCGCCTAATAGGTGTTTAATGTGTCGATATGAGTCAAAAATGTATTTGACAATAGGATAGAACCAAGAGTTCCCTTGGCGCATGGCGGATGTGCGGGGGTATAGGTCGAGCTGGGGCCATGGGAGAGGCGGGAGTGTTTTGAATGTGGTGAGGAGGCTGGGAAAGCATGGAACCAGGAAATTGGCATTCACGGCGGCCTAAGGATTAATATAGGCCTCATTTCATAATAGGAAGTGTCGTAACTGTTCCTGGTGAAGAGTGAGGGAACGTGATTTACGGGACCACCGTAAAAAGGTGGTAAAATTAGTGAATAATGGTTTGACTGGGTGACTGGTGCGCGGCCATGGTGTGTGTCCAGGGGAAATACCCGTGTGTTAATCCTCACTCATCGGCCTCAGATCTTAATGGAGTGACCTCTAATGTGTATAATAGTTATGACACGTTAAATCGTCTTGTGAATGGTAATGTAATCAGTGATAATAACATTAAGTTAAGAGAATGCGGGATGTGAAATAGATCGCCCTGCTCCGAGTGAACGCGTGACTCTCGTACCGAGGATAATGAAGCTTTATGGTATCACGACTTCTAAACCGGGACAAACCGACGGATACCTCGTCCTGCTGGAATAAGAACCGTGTCAGTGTAGCAGGACATCGAAATGAGATGGTGAATGGAGGAAATAAGGAGTATCAATCACCAACAGTTAAGTAACCTTTCTAGTTATAGCAGACTGATACTGGCCAGTTAGGTATGTTGTAATTGGATAGGTTATGAGTGATCCAGCTACATCAAGTGACCACCAGAGAATATCTGGTAAGTGGTGAGATTATGTACAAGTGTTTTTCCTTGATGGATATATCCATGTGTAACCTACCCCCTCCCCCCTTCATTCAGTTAAACTAATATAATCTATACAGTCCACAATTAATCAGTAGCGCCGTACTTGAGGGTGCTACCCAATTTATACTGATCTTGGATAAATATGGATAAGATTGTGAGGTCGAAGGAACCACTTGCCGTGACCAGGGGTGGTTAAGTTTTCTCACATGTCTACACGGGGTGACTACGGTAAACAATATGGTTGTCTCCCAATGAGATTACTTGTATGTATATAATGTTGAGGTACATACAGGTAATCACCCCTAGAAAATTTTTGCATAACCTTGTACATGTATACCTTGTACATGTATACTATGTACATGTATACCATGTACATGTATACCTTGTACATGTATACCTTGTACATGTATACCTTGTACATGTATACCATGTACATGTATACCATGTACATGTATACCTTGTACATGTATACCTTGTACATGTACACCTTGTACATGTATACCTTGTACATGTATACCTTGTACATGTATACCTTGTACCTGTATTACCTGGAGTTTACCTGGAGAGAGTTCCGGGGTTGGCCTGTACATTGCAGAGTCACTTGTTTGCACAGAACTGCTTAATGCCTCAAATGACGTAGTGGAAGTTTTAGCAGTAAAGGTCGAGAACCAAAACCTAGTCATTGTGGTAGTCTACAAGCCTCCGGATGCAACATCCCAGCAATTCCAGGAACAGCTCTTAAAAATTGACCACTGTCTGGAAAATCTTCCAGCTCCTGCACCCAACATCTTGCTCCTGGGGGATTTCAACTTAAGGCACCTAAAATGGAGGAATATAGCAAATAATATTGTTGCAGTAATAACACCAGGAGGCAGCTCTGATGAAAACTCACACTCACGCGAGCTTTTAAATCTCTGCACAAAATTCAATTTAAACCAGCAAATAATAGAGCCTACTAGACTGGAGAATACACTAGACCTCATCTTCACTAACAATGATGATCTGATAAGAAATGTCACCATATCAAAAACAATATACTCAGATCACAACATAATTGAGGTTCAGACATGTATGCGTGGAGCACCAGACCTACAAAATGAGACTAGTCACGAGGGAGCATTCACCAAATTCAACTTCAATAACAAAAACATAAAGTGGGACCAAGTAAACCAAGTCCTAACCGATATAAGCTGGGAAGATATACTAAGCAACACAGACCCAAACTTATGCCTAGAACAGATTAACTCGGTGGCACTCGATGTATGCACAAGGCTTGGGCCAAGCCCATGATGACACTCTTCAGGTCACTTGTTCTATCTAGGCTGGAATATTGCTGCACTCTAACAGCACCTTTCAAGGCAGGTGAAATTGCCGACCTAGAAAATGTACAGAGAACTTTCACGGCGCGCATAACGGAGATAAAACACCTCAATTACTGGGAGCGCTTGAGGTTTCTAAACCTGTATTCCCTGGAACGCAGGAGGGAGAGATACATGATTATATACACCTGGAAAATCCTAGAGGGACTAGTACCGAACTTGCACACGAAAATCACTCACTACGAAAGCAAAAGACTTGGCAGACGATGCACCATCCCCCCAATGAAAAGCAGGGGTGTCACTAGCACGTTAAGAGACCATACAATAAGTGTCAGGGGCCCGAGACTGTTCAACTGCCTCCCAGCACACATAAGGGGGATTACCAACAGACCCCTGGCAGTCTTCAAGCTGGCACTGGACAAGCACCTAAAGTCAGTTCCTGATCAGCCGGGCTGTGGCTCGTACGTTGGTTTGCGTGCAGCCAGCAGCAACAGCCTGGTTGATCAGGCGCTGATCCACCAGGAGGCCTGGTCACAGACCGGGCCGCGGGGGCGTTGACCCCCGAAACTCTCTCCAGGTAAACTCCAGGATCAACGCTCCCGCGGCCCGGTCTGTGACCAGGCCTCCTGGTGGATCAGAGCCTGATCAACCAGGCTGTTACTGCTGGCTGCACGCAAACCAACGTACGAGCCACAGCCCGGCTGATCAGGAACTGACTTTAGGTGCTTGTCCAGTGCCAGCTGGAAGACTGCCAGGGGTCTGTTGGTAATCCCCCTTATGTGTGCTGGGAGGCAGTTGAACAGTCTCGGGCCCCTGACACTTATTGTACATGTATACCTTGTACATGTAATAGTAGTAAATAACGATCAACACCATGCCTAACCCTTCTAGGGTAGGGTGGGTGCCTGAGCCAGAGCTTGCAGCTCATAAGACTGTCATTTCCATTAGCCCCCTTGGGGCAGGGATGGCAGACCAGAGAGGCCTAGCTTGTGGCTAGGCCTGGGGACAGTTGGTCTCAGAAGCTAGGCCTGGGGACAGTTGGTCCCAGAAGCTAGGCCTGGGGACAGTTGGTCCCAAAGATGAGGAGGTACTTGTGCCTCCTCCCATGGGAGACTTAAGTCTCAGACACTCCCTAAAGAGGGAGTCAAGGCCGGGCCACCACTTGGAAAAGGCCCGGGCCAGGAGAATACCGGCGAATCTTTAATAATAATAATAATAATAATAATAATAATAATTAGTAAATAACGTTTTTTATTACATGAGAACGCAATAATTTATGGGAGACTCAAATGTTTTATATTATATATTTTATTATATATCCATAATCATAATTATATAACTGAAAAATAATTTTATATAATAACAATATATGTTTCTTTTATATATAAATTGACTTATTTATTAATATTAATAAATTACTTTAAATTTATGTTAAATTTTACATAAAATATTCGTACTCTGTTTTTTCATATGATTTATATGTAATATATTATTTTACGAATAAAATATTCTCGTGATTGTTAGAAATTAAAGAACGAAATTTTGAATGCCCATTTAGGGTAATTATGATGCCCATTTAAGGTAGTAATTGTAATGGCCATTTAGGTTAGTATTTATATTGCCCATTTAGGGTAATTATAATGCCCATTTAAGGTAGTAATTGTAATGGCCATTTAGGTTAGTATTTATATTGCCCATTTAGGGTAATTACAATGCCCATTTAAGGTAGTAATTGTAATTGCCATTTAGGTTAGTATTTATATTGCCCATTTAGGGTAATTACAATGCCCATTTAAGGTAGTAATTGTAATTGCCATTTAGGTTAGTAATTATATTGCCCATTTAGGGTAATTACAATGCCCATTTAAGGTAGTAATTGTAATGGCCATTTAGGTTAATAATTATATTGCCCATTTAGGGTAATTATGATGCCCGTTTAAGGTTGTAATTGTAATGGCCTTTTAGGGTAATTATTGTGGAGAATTACATTTATCTGAATGTATCATTATGTACATAACAGTAAATGAACAAAGATAATTATTATTTATCAGTTAGACAAGTAGGAATTTGGGACACCTAGGTCGCAAAAAATGTCCCCCTTCGATACCTACCACTGTCATATCCGCAAGTTGCTCTGGACCTATTTATTATAAATGAAATGTACATACACCAGGAATGTTGGTAAATATATAAATTTGTGGACTGTATATTAAATTAATAAAGGATTATATATATACACATATACATAATATAAATACACATTCATATAACAGAAAGAAAATATATCTTAATATCACTCACCCCTCAAGGAAGGTTCCTTGATGTTGGTGAGGGGCTCTTGATTTAGGGAATTGGATCTGTGCTCCAGTTCCCCGAATTAAGCCTGAATGCCTTCCACATCCCCCCCAGGTGCTGTATAATCCTCCGGGTTTAGTGCTTCCCCCTTGATTATAATAATAATAATTAATATCACCAGTTTGACTGGAGATTAATGTGTATCATACTCAGAAAACCTCACTATCTATGAAAATAACACTGGCCAGGTTACTTCATAAGACTTATCTGAGGTTCCTGGAGCTGTCTTGTCCAATGTATCATACTCAGAAATCCTCATTCTAACTAAATTTATGAAAATAACACTGGCGAGAATTATAACATAAATCTTGAGAGCTTATCTGAGGTTCCTGGAGCTGTCTTGTCCAATGTATCATACTCAGAAATCCTCATTCTAACTAAATTTATGAAAATAACACTGGCGAGAATTATAACATAAATCTAGAGAGCTTATCTGAGGTTCCTGGAGCTGTCTTGTCCAATGTATCATACTCAGAAAACCTCATTCTAACCAAATTTATGAAAATAACACTGGCGAGAATTATAACATAAATCTAGAGAGCTTATCTGAGGTTCCTGGAGCTGTCTTGTCCAGTCGTCTGATATCTCAAGTTATGCAGGAATGCATGTCCAACAATTTCGCCTCCTATTTGAGAGGTGTCAACACAATTTTAACCTCTAGAGCACGAAAAATTCCTTCCCATTACACCAACGTTGTATCCAATTCAAAACCACAAAATGGCGACTCTCCTGCCCAGTCGCAGGCTTTCCATTTTCTGTGACAAATATTAAATACAGTATAGCCATCTATATACATATAAATACTGAATTTCTGGAAAATATATACAGTATTTTCCACAATTATGATGCCCATTTAGGGTAGTAATTATAATGACCATTTAGGGTAATTTTTTTATTTAAAAAAATTCAGTACATGGTGTGAAAAATAATGTATTTTCCAGAAAAAATACAGTGTATTTTTTATGTAAATTAGTATAATACGTACATTGTTGTTTGAACTGGTCAACACAAACGTTAGTTAATAATGGGAAGAATTTTTCGTGCTCTAGAGATTAAAATTGGGCTGACACCTCTCAAATAGGAGACGAAATTGTTGGACATGCATTCCTGCATAATTTGAGATATCAGACGACTGGACAAGACAACTCCAGGAACCTCAGATAAGCTCTCTAGATTTATGTTATAATTCTCGCCAGTGTTATTTTCATAAATTTGGTTAGAATGAGGTTTTTTGAGTATGATACATTGGACAAGACAGCTCCAGGAACCTCAGATAAGCCTAATGAAGTAACCTGGCCAGTGTTATTTTCATAAATTTAGTTAGAATGAGGTTTTCTGAGTATGATACACATTAATCTCCAGTCAAATTGGTGAGTGATATTAAGATATTCTCTTTCTATTATGTAAATGTGTATATATATAATCATTCATTAATTTTAATAGACCGGGTCACCACTACTTGGAAAAGACCCGGGCCGGGAGAATACCGGCGAATAAAAAAAAAGAAAATAGGTCTAGAAAAAGTAATAACAAGGTTATAAATGGCCATAATTTTTAAGGGGTGGACTGGTAAGCCAGCAGAAGGCCTCGGTCAGATGGCCAAAAGCTCCAAAGGTGGGTCATCCTCTGACTAAGTCCCGCATCAGGAAACATTTGTCCTGTTTCCTGACGAATCTGACCTGACCTGACCTGACCTAGCCTGACCTAATAGGTTCAGAGCAACTTGTGGATATGACAGTGGTAGGTATCGAAGGGGGACATTTTTTGCGACCTAGGTGTCCCAAATTCCTACTTGTCTAACTGATAAATAATAATTATCTTTGTTCATTTACTGTTATATACATTATGAGTTACATTCAGATAAATGCAATTTTCCACAGTAATTATGATGTCCATTTACGGTAATAATTATGGCCATTTAGGGTACTATTTATAATGGCCATTTAGGGTAATAATTATAATGGCTATTTAGGGTAATGGCCATTTAGGGTAATTTTAATGGTCAATTAGGGTAGTAATTATAATAGCCATTTAGAGTAATAATTATAATGGCCATTTAGGGTAATAATTATTTTAGCCATTTAGGTTATAATGGTTATTTATGGTAATTATAATGGTCTTTTAGTGTAATAATTATGGTCATTGTAATTATAATGGCCATTTAGGGTAATAATTATAATGGCCATTTAGGGTAATTAATTTAGCCATTCAGTTTAATAATTATAATGGCCATTTAGGGTAGTAATTATAATGATCATTTAGCACAATAATTATTATGGCCATTTAGAGTATTTATAATTGTAATTTAGAGTAATAATTATAATGGCCATTTAGGGTAATAATTATGGCCATTTAGGGTAATAATTATGGCCATTTAGGTTAATAATTATGGCCATTTAGGGTAATAATTATGGCCATTTAGGGTAATAATTATGGCCATTTTGGATAATTATGGCCATTTAGTGAAATTATATTTTTTGGCTAATATAATAAATGACTATTTGGCATCATATAAGAGTGGGCGGAGCTTGCATGACGAGTTCCAGCCAATCAGCCACGCGCTTGCGCCAACCAATCAGCCACCAGCTTGCGCCAACCAATCAGCCACCAGCTTGCGCCAACCAATCAGCCACCAGCTTGCGCCAACCAATCAGCCACCAGCTTGCGCCAACCAATCAGCCACCAGCTTGCGCCAACCAATCAGCCACCAGCTTGCGCCAACCAATCAGCCACCAGCTTGCGCCAACCAATCAGCCACCAGCTTGCGCCAACCAATCAGCCACCAGCTTGCGCCAACCAATCAGCCACCAGCTTGTGCCAACCAATCAGCCACCAGCTTGCGCCAACCAATCAGCCACCAGCTTGCGCCAACCAATCAGCCACCAGCTTGCGCCAACCAATCAGCCACCAGCTTGCGCCAACCAATCAGCCACCCGCTTGCACCAACCAATCAGCCACCAGCTTACGCCAACCAATCAGCTACCAGCTTGCGCCAACCAATCAGCCACCAGCTTGCGCCAACCAATCAGCCAACAGCTTGCGCCAACCAATCAGCCACCCGCTTGCGCCAACCAATCAGCCACCAGCTTGCGCCAACCAATCAGCCACCAGCTTGCGCCAACCAATCAGCCACCAGCTTGTGCCAGCCAATCAGCCACCAGCTTGCGCCAACCAATCAGCCACCAGCTTGCGCCAACCAATCAGCCACCAGTTTGCGCCAACCAATCAGCCACCAGCTTATGCCAACTAATCAGCAACCAGCTTGTGTCAACCAATCGGCCACCAGCTTGAGCCAACCAATCAGCCACCAGCTTGGGCCAACCAAACAGCCACCAGCTTGCGCCAACCAATCAGCCACCAGCTTGCGCCAACCAATCAGCCACCAGCTTGTGCCAACCAATCAGCAACTAGCTTGCGCCAACCAATCAGCAACCAGCTTGCGCCAACCAATCAGCAACCAGCTTGTGCCAACCAATCAGCAACCAGCTTGTGTCAACCAATCAGCAACCAGCTTGCATCAACCAATCAGCAACCAGCTTGCATCAACCAATCAGCAACCAGCTTGCATCAGCCAATCAGCAACCAGCTTGCGTCAACCAATCAGCAGCCAGCTTGCATCAGCCAATCAGCAACCAGCTTGCGTCAACCAATCAGCAACCAGCTTGCATCAACCAATCAGCAACCAGCTTGCGTCAACCAATCAGCAACCAGCTTGCATCAGCCAATCAGCGACCAGCTTGCGTCAACCAATCAGCAACCAGCTTGCATCAACCAATCAGCAACCAGCTTGTGTCAACCTATCAGCAGCCAGCTTGCATCAACCAATCAGCAACCAGCTTGCATCAGCCAATCAGCAACCAGCTTGCGTCAACCAATCAGCAGCCAGCTTGCATCATTGAATCAGCAACCAGCTTGTATCAACCAATCAGCAACCAGCTTGTATCAACCAATCAGCAACCAGCTTGCATCATTCAATCAGCAACCAGCTTGCATCAACCAATCAGCAACCAGCTTGCATCAGCCAATCAGCAACCAGCTTGTGTCAACCAATCAGCAACCAGCTTGCATCAACCAATCAGCAGCCAGCTTGCATCAACCAATCAGCAAACAACTTGTATCAACCAATCAGCAACCAGCTTGCATCAACCAATCAGTAACCAGCTTGCATCAACCAATTAGCAACCAGCTTGCATCAACTAATCAGCAACCATCTTGCGTCAACCAATCAGCAACCAGCTTGTGTCAACCAATCAGCAACGAGCTTGCATCAACCATCTTGCATCAACCAATCATCAACCAGCTTGCATCACCCAATCATCAACCAGCTTGCATCAACCAATCATCAACCAGCTTGCATCAACCAATCAACAACCAGCTTGCATCAACCAATCATCAACCAACTTGCATCAACCATTCATCAACCATCTTGCATCAACGAATCATCAACCAGCTTGCATCAACGAATCATCAACCAGCTTGTATCAGCCAATCATCAACCAGCTTGCATCAACCAATCATCAACCAGCTTGCATCAACGAACCATCAACCAGCTTGCATCAACCAATCATCAACCATCTTGCATCAGCCAATCAGCAACCAGCTTGCATCAACCAATCAGCAACCAGCTTGCATCAAGCAATGAACCAGCTTGCATCAACCAATCATCAACCAGCTTGCATCAACCAATCATCAACTATCTTGCGTCAACCAATCATCAACCAGCTTGCATCAACGAATCATCAACCGGCTTGCATCAACCAATCATCAACCAGCTTGCATCAACCAATCATCAACCAGCTTGCATCAACCAATCATCAACCAGCTTGCATTAACCAATCATCAACCAGCTTGCATCAACCAATCATCAACCGGCTTGCATCAACCAATCATCAACCAGCTTGCATCAGCCAATCAACCAGCTTGCATCAACCAATCATCAACCAGCTTGCGTCAACCAATCATCAACCAGCGGCAGCGGCAGCAGCAACAGGAACCTTGTCCTCTATTGTTACTTCTACCTGAGGTTCCCAGCAGCCCAGTGATGACCTAATCAAGACCCGCATAACACTAACATGTGTGGATACCCAGAATGATATAAATCAACTGCAGAAATCACCCAAAAGTTCACAAATTACCAACTAATAGGACTCGTACTACCACCTCCTACCCCGCTGCCACTGAAATGATACTCCACAACATTCACCCATCGCCTACTATTCACCCGAAGCCACAACCAATGGACAAGGGTCAGAGCAATAAAAGAAGATCCAGTAACCAGCTAAGGACTCCTAACATCAAAGGTGAGAGCAGTAATAACACGAGGAAAACTTGTGGTACTGCCAGCCAGGACACAACCCTCATCACCCACCGGCATCACCACAACACACGACAGACAACAACAAACATGGCCGCTGCTACAGTCCAAGATAACTCCTTCCCAGTAGTTGATGTCAAGAAGATCACTGACCCAGAAATAGCTAAACTCCTTACTATTCAGAACCAAACGATCACCAAACTAACTCAAGAAATGCAGGAACTAAAAGCTAGCAATGCAGATTACCTCAACAAGATCACTGCTCTAGAACATAAACTAGACACTCTGGAACAACAAAGCAACACCCACACCCGGTCCCTAGACACCATCAACACTCTAAAAGACCAAGTCACCCTCCTTACTACCAACATTACAGAGGAAAGATCAAGAGTGGACCAACAACTTGCCAATGTCATAACCAACTTCCAAGACCATAATGACCAACAGCAGCTATCTGACGCTGTTGTAGTTAACAGCAAACATCTCCCACCCACAGTCACCCAAGAGACCTGCATGGAGACCACCCTGCAGCTTATCAAGGATCACCTGCATGGAGACCACCCTACAACTTATCAAGGACCACCTGCATGGAGACCACCCTACGACTTATCAAGGACCACCTACATGGAGACCACCCTACAACTTATCAAGGACCACCTGCATGGAGACCACCCTGCAGCTTATCAAGGACCACCTGCATGGAGACCACCCTACAACTTATCAAGGACCACCTGCATGGAGACCACCCTACAACTTATCAAGGACCACCTTCATGGAGACCACCCTACAACTTATCAAGGACCACCTGCATGGAGACCACCCTACAACTTATCAAGGACCACCTGCATGGAGACCACCCTACAACTTATCAAGGACCACCTGCATGGAGACCACCCTACAACTTATCAAGGACCACCTGCATGGAGACCACCCTACAACTTATCAAGGACCACCTGCATGGAGACCACCCTACAACTTATCAAGGACCACCTGCATGGAGACCACCCTACAACTTATCAAGGACCACCTTCATGGAGACCACCCTACAACTTATCAAGGACCACCTGCATGGAGACCACCCTACAACTTATCAAGGACCACCTGCATGGAGACCACCCTACAGCTTATCAAGGACCACCTTCATGGAGACCACCCTACAACTTATCAAGGACCACCTGCATGGAGACCACCCTACAACTTATCAAGGACCACCTTCATGGAGACCACCCTACAACTTATCAAGGACCACCTGCATGGAGACCACCCTACAACTTATCAAGGACCACCTTCATGGAGACCACCCTACAACTTATCAAGGACCACCTGCATGGAGACCACCCTACAACTTATCAAGGACCACCTGCATGGAGACCACCCTACAACTTATCAAGGACCACCTTCATGGAGACCACCCTACAACTTATCAAGGACCACCTGCATGGAGACCACCCTACGACTTATCAAGGACCACCTACATGGAGACCACCCTACAACTTATCAAGGACCACCTTCATGGAGACCACCCTACAACTTATCAAGGACCACCTGCATGGAGACCACCCTACAACTTATCAAGGACCACCTACATGGAGACCACCCTACAACTTATCAAGGACCACCTTCATGGAGACCACCCTACAACTTATCAAGGACCACCTGCATGGAGACTACCCTACAACTTATCAAGGACCACCTGCATGGAGCCTACCCTACAACTTATCAAGGACCACCTTCATGGAGACCACCCTACAACTTATCAAGGACCACCTGCATGGAGACCACCCTACAACTTATCAAGGACCACCTACATGGAGACCACCCTACAACTTATCAAGGACCACCTTCATGGAGACCACCCTACAACTTATCAAGGACCACCTGCATGGAGACCACCCTACAACTTATCAAGGACCACCTTCATGGAGACCACCCTACAACTTATCAAGGACCACCTGCATGGAGACTACCCTACAACTTATCAAGGACCACCTGCATGGAGACTACCCTACAACTTATCAAGGACCACCTGCATGGAGACCACCCTACAACTTATCAAGGACCACCTACATGGAGACCACCCTACAACTTATCAAGGACCACCTTCATGGAGACCACCCTACAACTTATCAAGGACCACCTGCATGGAGACCACCCTACAACTTATCAAGGACCACCTTCATGGAGACCACCCTACAACTTATCAAGGACCACCTGCATGGAGACTACCCTACAACTTATCAAGGACCACCTGCATGGAGACTACCCTACAGCTTATCAAGGACCACCTGCATGGAGACCACCCTACAGCTTATCAAGGACCACCTTCGCCTTAACATACGTAGTGATGACCTAAAGGATTGCAAACTGATGGGCTACCAAGCAGGTAAAAAAACAGTGCTGTTAAAATTCCAAACTAGCCTACAAAGAAACAACCTACTAAAAACATCTATTACTATGAAAACTGATGTTTACATCAATGATGCCTTACCAAAACAAGACAAAACCTCCTTTATCGGCTAAGAAAATTACGCTATGCCCAAAAAATCCACCAGTGCTTTGTGAGGGATGGAAAAATCGCAGTTAGGAAACAGCCCACTGGGAAGAGATACTTCATCTCTACAGAACATGACCTTAAAACATTCCTAAGTGAGGCTGGACTAACAGAATCAGAGTAAAGTGCAGATAATACCCATAGTCCACCGTTAGTGTTATATTGTCATAAATTTGTGCCCCCCTATAATTCTAATACTCCAACTACTTTTGATTGTCATTGTTGTATTCAACGACCATTCTACCTCATAGTCTTAATTGTGTTTAATATCTACAGAATCTATCTCCTTTTTTTACAACTTATCACATCACTGTTCTATCTTATTTTATTATAAACTAACCATAACTTGTCCTCAATAATTCTACCTCACTTTAATACTCAATTGCCCAATTTTATTCTAAAATCCCTATTATTGCCCAATTTTGCTTTAAACTATATTGATCAAACTTATTGTAAACTTCTTTTATTGACCATTTTATTCTATACTTTTTTACACTAGTATTTTCAACTGCAACTTTTATATTATCCTGTCTACTATCTTACTAGCATATTATAACCAAGTCATTGCCATTTTTATTTTTATCATTTTTTTTATTATTCTTTTGCTACCTAACTTGTGTATTTTATCTTGTCAATTTAAATCTAATTATACTCTAATTCTTGTAAAGAACTTATACAAGACCTTAGTGCAATTACAATTGAGAGTCTTGTGCCTTTTTTATATTATTAGATTAAACCTAGTTGTACTATAGCTCATTCTAGCTCAAAACAGACTCCACAAAAGTCATTATTGTGGAAAATTTTAAATTTTCCGAAACTATAGTGCCTAATAGGTGTTTAATGTGTCGATATGAGTCAAAAATATATTTGACAATAGGATAGAACCAAGAGCTCCCTTTGCACATGCGCGGATGTGTGGGGGGAGAGGTCGACTCGGGCCATGGGGGAGGCGGGAATGTTTTGAATGTAGTGAGGAGGCTGTGAAAACCTGGGATCAGGAAATTGGCATTCACAGCGGCCTAAGGATTAATATAGGCCTCACTTCATAATAGGAAGTGTCGTAACTGTTCCTGGTGACGAGTGAGGGAACGTGATTTATGGGACCACCGTAAAAAGGTGGTAAAATTAGTGAATAATGGTTCGACCGGGTGTGACTGGTGCGCGGCCATGGTGTGTGTCCAGGGGAAATACCCGTGTGTTAATCCTCACTCATCGGCCTCAGATCTTAATGGAGTGACCTCTAATGTGTATAATAATTATGAGACGTTAAATCGTCTTGTGAATGGTAATGTAATCGGTGATAATAACATTGAGTTAAGAGAATGCGGGATGTGAAATAGATCGCCCTTCTCCGAGTGAAGGCGTGATTCTCGTACCGAGGATAGTGAAGCTTTATGGAATCACGACTTCTAAACCGGGACAAACCGATGGATACCTCATCCTGCTGGAATAAGAACCGTGTCGGTGTAGGAGGACATCGAAATGAGATGGTGAATGGAGGAAATAAGGAGTATCAATCACCCACAGTTAAGTAACCCTTCTAGTTATAGCAGACTGATACTGGCCAGTTAGGTATGTTGTAATTGGATAGGTTATGAGTGATCCAGCGACATCAAGCGACCACCAGAGAATATCTGGTAAGTGGTGGGATTATGTACAAATGTTTTTTCCTTAATGGATGTATCCATGTGTAACCTACCCCCCCTTCATTCAGTTAAACTAATATAATCTATACGGTCCACAATTAATTAGTAGCGCCGTGCTTGAGGGTGCTACCCAATCCATACTGGTCTCGGATAGATATGGATAAGATTGTGAGGTCGAAGGAACCACTTGCCGTGACCAGGGGTGGTTAAGTTTTCTCACATGTCTACACGGGGTGACTACGGTAAACAATATGGTTGTCTCCCAATGAGTTTACTTGTAAGCATGTAATGTTGAGGTACATAAAGGTAATCACCCTACAAAATTTTCCATATCTGCCCGCTGGTCCTTCGAACCGGATGCAATCAGTGAAAAAATTGAATTAATTACTTAATAATTAAGTGACTGATTGAAGGAAGTGGGTATAGGGTACACAAGTTTAATCGATCGTGTGGTGGATGATAATTAGCCCAATTAATTGCTAGCACATGTGTGGCTAGGATTTATACAAGAGTAAAGTGCAAGAATTACTCTTATAAGGCACCTACTTAAGTTGTATAATCAGTACTTAATAATTCTCTAACCATGACTGGATCTAAGTAAGTAAGTAAGTAAGTTTATTCAGGTATACACAAATACAGTTACATAAAATTATCATACATAGCAGCATATGTGTAGAGAACCTAGGATAACCCAAAAAAGTCAGACAGAGTGACTTATTTCCAATGGGGTCCTTTTACCTTATTATTATAATATAAAGGTTATAATATTTTCTAATTATTCTACAATGAAGATAACATCTTCTTATCATACTAAAAAGACTATCTACTACACCAAGGTCATTAAGACTATCTACAATACGAGGGTCATTACTAGGAATATGGTAAAATTTACACGTATGTTAGCTAAAAAATAGAAAATCATTCCCCTCCCTTTCTGTAGCTACATTCATCAGACACCTTTTGGCAGTCTTCTTGAACTGGTTCATGCTATTACTGGCTTTGACATGTGCGGGTAGTCTGTTCCATTCCTTTATTGCTGTACAATAAAAGGTGTTTGAAGCCTGTCCAATGACTGTGGGTACTACAAAGTTGTGCTCTCTCCCCCTAGTACTATGATTGCTTTGGTTCCCAACCTTGACAAAATTGACAGCAAGATATTCTGGACATTGTTTGTGAGCAATTTTATAAACATGATTTAGCTTCAGTTGTTTTACTCTGTCTTCAACATTCAGCATATCCAACTGCTGTAATTCATCCTGGCCTACATGTTCTCTTGGTCCCAGCCCCAGGATGAAACTTACGATTTTGTTCTGGGTGATTTGCAGTCTATCTTTCTAATGGAGTTAATGTGGCTGACAAGTCCGTGAATTTTAGAGTAATGAAAGCATCATTACAGGCTATTAAAAGCCATGTGATGAAGGCATTTGATTTAGTGAATCAAAGAACCGTGAACCCTAATGAATTAAAGTTATATTTAGATGTTTTAGAGAGTAGATTTGATTGGTACAAATTGTGGTTTAAAGACTGTGAAAGAGATCTGCTGGAGAATTGTGCAGATGGAATGGAAATGAATGTTTTAATTAATCAACATTACGAATTGGAAGAAAAACTGTCTTGTAAAAGTAAGGCTTTGAATAAATTAAAGGGTGTAAGCCAGGCAGTTGATCAACCTATTAATGCAAAGGGTGTGTTTGCCAAAACCCCCATAGTACTGTCTGGAGGAAATCAGACTAGGTCGGCAGGAATTAATTGTTCAGTTGCAGACCAGTCTGCCAAACAGTTCTAAGGATATAACACATAATGACTCTGAAGTATCTGTCAAGTCGCAAAAGGGAAAAATAATCCCAGTGGTAATAATCATAGTTAAGAGTTAAATAGGCACATATCAAGTCAGGAATCAGTAATAGTGGTTCCTCACATCAAGGTAAGAGGAATAAGTACCTCAGTAAGTGTAACCCAGTTAATAAGAGGTCAGGCAAGGAAAAGAGAGACTGCCTCTTCTGCCAGGGTACTCATTTCACTAAAAATTGTAATGCCTATAATTCATGGGATATTAAAGTGGAAAGAATGAAAGAACTTGACAGATTTATCAGATGTCTAGACAATCATAATGTAAAGGATTGTCATACCAAATTGAACAGTTGCTATCAATGGAACAAGGGAAGCCACCATACAGTTATGTGCAGGGTTGTATGTGATTCTTATAATAATGGTGACAATAATGATAATGTTAATAACCCTGACACTACAGTGACTGATGTAAAGGTTGCAGCTAATGGCAATAATGATGGCCTAGCTGAGGTAGCCTTGCCGGTGTTGGATGTAATAATTCAGGATAAAGGGCATAAATCCAAAAGAATGCGGCGTCACTCTCCTCAACACTGGTACGGGCCATGTAATATATGGCAGACTACCGCCTAGTAATAATGACTAGAAGTAGTGAATACGGTCACGGTGTCTTGCTCATAAAAGGTCAACCCAGTACAAGTATTCTTCTATCGAGATTGATGTTGAACCAGTCTAATTTGTGGGAGCTGGAAAGCATAGGGATTAATATAAATGAGTTAAGTCCAAATGATTCCTTTACTCAGGAACAATACCTGAAGGATGTTAAGGGTAACCGAACTGGGCAGATCGCGCACCCTCATCCCTTGCATAGGGCGAATGAGTTAGTCAGTGCTTGGGCTGCTACATCTAGCTATGACAATCTTCCCAGTACCACACAGGCAAAATTAAATGACAAATATGATGCAAGGGAGAGACTTGTTTGCTTTATGCTCAGCAAGGCAGATGATTGCAACATTCCTTTCACTAATTATGAACTTGATGCAGCACTAACTAAGGGCAACTCCACGTCGCCTGGTGAGGATGGTATTACTTACAACATACTCAGATTGCTGTGTCGAGTACCAGGTAATCCATTACTTGAATTATATAACATGAGCTATGTAACTGGGGAGCTCCCTCAATCTTGGACCAACAGCCTCATCATTCCAATTCCTAAGCCCAATCAACAAAATGCATTTCGCCCAATATCTCTTACTAGCTGCTTGTGTAAAACATTTGAGAGAATGATTCTTAATCGTCTCATGTACAGAATCAAACAATTTTTGTCTCCCCGGTTACATGGTTTCATGCATGGAAGGAGCGTGCATCATTGCATAGCCACCTTTCTCACCCTGCACACTGACAGCTCCTACACTACCTTCCTTGACCTTAAATCCGCTTTCGATGTAGCCAACCGACATGTAATAATTAGTGAACTTGCCAGAATGGATGTTGGAGGATGGCTTCTCCGCTGGATTAAAGGCTACCTGTCAAACAGAAAATCGTCTGTGTTGTTCCAGGGACATAGAAGTGTAACTAAAGACTTTGAATTAGGAACCCCACAGGGAGGTGTGCTCAGTCCCACACTGTTCAATATTCTAATTAATGCATTACTTAATGCTATGCCTAGTCAGCCCCATAATTATGTGATTAGTTTTGCTGATGATATAATGATTCACACCACCGGATTCTCCAACACCCAAAACATTCTTAATCATGTACTAGCCTCGTGTCAGGACCTGGGGTTGATAATCTCTACTGATAAAACAAAGATACTCAATAGGCGTCCTCCTCGACAGAGAGGCACAGTTCGTCAGATCCAATTGCATGATGGGTCTCTTCTAGAATATGTAAGCAGATACAGGTATCTAGGCTTTGAGGTTCCACTACTTGGACCTGTTGTAACAAGACTTTGTCGCCAATACAAAGAACGACTAAGAGCACTTAGAGTTGTGGCAGGGCTTCACCCCAGGTATGGTGCTAATGTTAAAATTGTGAAAATGATGTATCTTGCTTATATTAGATCATTGGTTGATTATGCTGCGCCACTACTTGCTCTTGTGTCTGACTGGAAGCTTGGAGGGCTGGAAAAACTGCAGAACGAAGCAATGAGGATCATCCTAGGATGCCCTCGTACTGCCAAAATTTTAAATATGCAAAAAGAACTTGATATTCCAAGCATCAGAGATCGTGTTTCTGAAAGAAATATCCTAATTGGGGTTAATATGCTCAGGCAAGCTCATTCAAACCCCTGCACAGAAGCCCTCCAAACTTTCCTCAGCACTGGTGAACACTCCTCCAGATGGATCGAAAAGACTGGAACCGACCTCCGCATGAATCAGATACATGATCTATGTCAAGTAAGGCAACAGCGGCACTTCTCCGCTCCATGGAATATTACCCCATTCCAAACTACCATTCCTCCATTTCCCCCCAAACTACTTCTTAAATCACAACCAAAACTTCGCCTTGAAGCCAAACATGAGGCCTTAAGCTGTATTGATAACTTAGTCACACAGCACACACTCTTGCAAATTATTTACGTTGATGGTTCTGTTCACCAATCCACTGGTGCAGCTGGTAGTGCTGCTGTTGTCGTACAGAGTGATGGCTCTCTTAAAGAAATTGGAGCACGCATCAATAATTGGGCCTCTACCCTTCAGACAGAACTGTTTGCCATACTCCTTGCACTGAAATGCATCTATGTATCAAAGATTGACAGTTTAATTGTAACTGATTCTCTGTCATCCATAAATGCTCTCAACTCATTAAGCATAAATTGTTGCATGCTTGTGTCAGAAGCCAGACACAGGTATGGTAGGATTGTGGACAGTGGAGTCAGAGTGCACATGCTGTGGATTCCATCTCACATTGGTCTTCAGATGCATGATAGAACTGATAAATTGGCTAAGCTGTATGCTTTCAAAGATTACAATCTTGGGTTGTTATTTAGCAGTTTGAGAACAATAATACGAAAATACAGCAAAATAAGCAGACTCTTGGATGTCACTACCGCCCGGCTCCGGCTGGGTTACAAGTATCTTTGGCAGGTTAAATCACCACCACCAGATGTAGACCAAACGAAATGTAAACTTTGCCAGATGGACTATTGTCACACCCTGCGTCATTATGTACTGGAGTGTGATAAAATTAATGAATTTAGAAACAACTCACTCAGAAATGTTCAAGAAATGGCTAAGTATTTTATCCACAGTGGTATATTGCAGACCATTCTGGAGAAATACCCTGACTTTGCTAGCTGTAAATAAAGCATTACCACATATGTGCATGTGTGTGTGTGTGTGTGTGTGTGTGTGTGTGTGTGTGTGTGTGTGTGTGTGTGTGTGTGTGTGTGTGTGTGTGTTTGTGTGTGTGTGTGTGTGTTTGTGTGTATGTGTGTGAGTGTGTGTGTGTGTGTGTGTGTGTGTGTGTGTGTGTGTGTGTGTGTGTGTGTGTGTGTGTGTGTGTGTGTGTGTGTGTTTGTGTGTGTGTGTGTGTTTGTGTGTATGTGTGAGTGTGTGTGTGTGTGTGTGTGTGTGTGTGTGTGTGTGTGTGTGTGTGTGTGTGTGTGTACTCACCTATTTGTGGTTGCAGGGGTCGAGTCACAGCTCCTGGCCCCGCCTCTTCGCTGATTGCTACTAGGTCCTCTCTCTCCCTGCCCCATGAGCTCTATCATACCTCGCCTTAAAACTATGTATGGTTCCTGCCTCCACCACATCACTTTCTAGGCTATTCCATGGCCTGACTACTCTATGACTGAAGAAATACTTCCTAACATCCCTTTGATTCATCTGAGTCTTCAACTTCCAATTGTGACCTCTTGTGTCTGTGCCCCATCTCTGGAACATCCCGTCTTTGTCCACCTCGTCTATTCCGCGCAGTATTTTATATGTCATTATCATGTCTCCCATGACCCTCCTGGCCTCCAGTGTCGTCAGGCCGATTTCCCTCAACCTTTCTTCGTAGGACAATCCCCGTAGCTTTGGGACTAGTCTTGTTGCAAACCTTTGCACTTTCTCTAATTTCTTGACGTGCTTGACTAGGTGTGGATTCCAAACTGGTGCTGCATACTCCAGTATGGGCCTGACGTAGATGGTATACAGAGTCTTAAACGAATCCTTACTGAGGTATCGGAACGCTATCCGTAGGTTTGCCAGGCGCCTGTATGCTGCAGCAGTTATCTGATTGATGTGTGCCTCAGGAGATATGCTCGGTGTTATACTCACCCCCAGATCTTTTTCCTTGAGTGAGGTTTGCAGTCTTTGGCCATCTAAACTATATTGTGTCTGCGGTCTTCTTTGCCCTTCCCCAATCTTCATGACTTTGCATTTGGCAGGGTTAAACTCAAGGAGCCAGTTGCTGGACCAGGCTTGTAGCCTGTCCAGGTCTCTTTGTAGTCCTGCCTGATCCTCGTCCGATTCGATTCTTCTCATTAACTTCACATCGTCTGCAAACAAGGACACTTCTGTGTGTGTGTGTGTGTGTGTGTGTGTGTGTGTGAGTATGAGTGTGTGTGTGTGTATGAGTGTGTGTGTGTGTATGAGTGTGTGTGTGTGTGTGTATGAGTTTGTGTGTGTGTGTTTATGTGTGTGTGTGTATGAATTTGTATGTGTGTGTGTGTGTGTGTGTGTGTGTGTGTGTGTGTGTGTGTGTGTGTGTGTGTGTGTGTGTGTGTGTGTGTGTGTGTGTGTGTGTGTGTGTGACTCAACAATCAATATTTGCACCAATAACTCACTACAGTTGTGACCGGGTGTGTGTGTGTGTGTGTGTGTGTGTGTGTGTGTGTGTGTGTGTGAGAGAGACTCAGCAATCAACATTTGCACCAATAACTCACTACAGTTGTGACCGGGTGTGGAAGTGTGAATTGCTCATTACTCTAAAATTTGTTCATGATTGTAGCCAAAGTATAAACGTAAGTAACCATTCTTACAGTATTCATTACCTTTGTAACTTGTGAGCTCATTACCTTTGTAACTTGTGAGTTCATTACCTTTGTAACTTGTGAGTTCATTACCTTTGTAACTTGTGAGTTCATTACCTTTGTAACTTGTGAGTTCATTACCTTTGTAACTTGTGAGTTCATTACCTTTGTAACTTGTGAGTTCATTACCTTTGTAACTTGTGAGTTCATTACCTTTGTAACTTGTGAGTTCATTACCTTTGTAACTTGTGAGTTCATTACCTTTGTAACTTGTGAGTTCATTACCTTTGTAACTTGTGAGTTCATTACCTTTGTAACTTGTGAGTTCATTACCTTTGTAACTTGTGAGTTCATTACCTTTGTAACTTGTGAGTTCATTACCTTTGTAACTTGTGAGTTCATTACCTTTGTAACTTGTGAGTTCATTACCTTTGTAACTTGTGAGTTCATTACCTTTGTAACTTGTGAGTTCATTACCTTGTACCTAGTTCAGCCATCAAAACTTTGGAGCCCGGTCCCTGGACCCATTGTGTACCTCTGTAATCTGTAAATACCTTTGTAACTTGTCATGATTGTGACTAGACCTACCTGGAGTTCATTACCTTTGTAAATTGTGAGTTCATTACCTTTGTAAATTGTGAGTTCATTACCTTTGTAAATTGTGAGTTCATTACCTTTGTAAATTGTGAGTTCATTACCTTTGTAACTTGTGAGTTCATTACCTTTGTAAATTGTGAGTTCATTACCTTTGTAACTTGCTCAGCTATCAAAACTTTGGAGTCCAGTCCCTGGACCAATTATGTACCTCTGTAATCTTTTGACTACCGCCCACAGGATGGGTATGTGGTGACTACCGCCCACAGGATGGGTATGGGGTGACTACCGCCCACAGGATGGGTATGTGGTGACTACCGCCCACAGGATGGGTATGTGGTGACTACCGCCCACAGGATGGGTATGGGGTGACTACCGCCCACAGGATGGGTATGTGGTGACTACCGCCCACAGGATGGGTATGGGGTGACTACCGCCCACAGCATGGGTATGTGGTGACTACCGCCCACAGGATGGGTATGGGGTGACTACCGCCCACAGCATGGGTATGTGGTGACTACCGCCCACAGGATGGGTATGGGGTGACTACCGCCCACAGCATGGGTATGTGGTGACTACCGCCCACAGGATGGGTATGGGGTGACTACCGCCCACAGGATGGGTATGTGGTGACTACCGCCCACAGGATGGGTATGGGGTGACTACCGCCCACAGCATGGGTATGGGGTGCATAATAAACATATTAAACTAAACTATACATGTACAAGGTATACATGTACAAGGTATACATGTACACTGTATACTGTACAAGGTATACATGTACAAGGTATACATGTACAAGGTATACATGTACAAGGTATACATGTACAAGGTACATATGTACAAGGTATACATGTACAAGGTATACATGTACAAGGTATACATGTACTAGGTATACATGTACAAGGTATACATGTACAAGGTATACATGTACAAGGTATACATGTACAAGGTATACATGCACAAGGTATACATGTACAAGATATACATGTACAAGGTATACATGTACATGGTATACATGTACAAGGTATACATGTACAAGGTATACATGCACAAGGTATACATGTACAAGGTATACATGTACAAGGTATACATGTACAAGGTATGCATGTACAAGGTATACATGTACAAGATATACATATGGTTGTGAGATATAAATACAGTAGGATGGGAGAAACCAAACTACGTAAGGGATGACTACACATGCATGAGGAATTTCCTTTGAGAGGTTCAGTGGGAAAGAGAATTGGTGGGAAAATCAGTAAACAAAATAATAGACAATAGACTATATAATAGACTATAATAGACTATATGTCTAACAAAATGCAACGAGGCAGAGGAGAGGTTCATTCCCAAGAGCAACAGAAATACAATGGGATGACCAGAACAAACGTGTGGTTCACCCAAAGATGTAGAGAAGCAAAAACTAAGGGAATGGAAAAAGTATAGAAGACAAAGGACCCAGGAAAATAAAAAATATTAGTTGAAGAGCTAGAAACAAATATGCACACATAGGGAGGGAGGCCCAGCATCAATACAAAAAAATATAGCATCAAAAGCCAAATCTGACCTGAAGCTTTTGTATAGCCATATCAGGAGGAAACCCACAGTCAAGGACCAGGTTATCAGGCTGAGGAGACAAGCTCACAAGAAACAACTGAGAAATATGTGAGGAGCTCAACATGAGATTTAAATAAGCATTTACAGTGGCGATAGGAAGGACCCCAGAAAGCCAGAATACTGGGGTACACCAACCAGATACACCAACAAGTCCTGTATGAAATACACACAACTGAGGAGAAGATGCTGCTAATTGAACTAAAAGGCAGTGAAACCAGACAACATCTCTATGTGGGTCCTTAGAGAGGGAGAAGAGACATTGTGCCATTAATAACAATCTTTAACACATCCATTGAAACTGGGCAACCACCTGAGGTGTGGAAGACTGCAAATGTTGTCCTAATTTTTAAGGAGATAGACATGAGGCATTAAACTACAGACCAGTGTCACTGACATGTATTTATTTATTTATTTATTTATTTATTATTAATTTGAACATGATACAGTGAAGTACAAAGTTATTACAGTGCAACATGCCAAAGCCCCTTGTATGCAGAGCATTATGGGCAGGATTAAAATTAACGTAAGATTAACTAAGCAATGATATATTCAGTGGTAAAAACATTATTGTAAACTGATAACAATTTAGTACAAATGAGTATTACAAAGACAGGTCATATGGTCATTTACTGTGTTGCTGAGCATTCAGTAGAATGCAGTATTCTGTTAGGTAATGTATTTAAAAAAATAACGAAGTTTGATTGGGTCACAGGTTAGACATTTATGAGATACAATAATGAGAAACATTTACGATATACAATTACATGTATTCAGTATTTATTTTGTTGTGGGTGAGTAAGTGATTTTTGAGAAGAGATTTGAATTTATGAACAGACAGTGTTTCTTTTATATTCACACCGGGGTGGCCCAGTGGCCTGGTGGCTAAAGCTCCCGCTTCACACACGGAGGGCCCGGGTTCGATTCCCGGCGGGTGGAAACATTTTGACACGTTTCCTTACACCTGTTGTCCTGTTCACCTAGCAGCAAATAGGTACCTGGGTGTTAGTCGACTGGTGTGGGTCGCATCCTGGGTGTTAGTGGACTGGTGTGGGTCGCATCCTGGGTGTTAACGGACTGGTGTGGGTCGCATCCTGGGTGTTAGTGGACTGGTGTGGGTCGCATCCTGGGGGACAAGACTGAGGACCCCAATGGAAATAAGTTAGACAGTCCTCGATGATGCACTGACTTTCTTGGGTTATCCTGGGTGGCTAACCCTCCGGGGTTAAAAATCCGAACGAAATCTTATCTTAATTCCAGATTTTAGACCCTTTTATGTGCATTGAGTTTTTGCATAGCGTGAGGTGGACTCTTGTGTTATGGTCATGTGTTCTGGTGAGGTTGGTAAGGAGATGTTTGAGGGGAGGGTTTATGTCAGAGTTAAGTGTTCTATGTATGTAGTAGGTGCAGTAATAAGTATGGATGTTTTGTATGGTGAGTAGGTTTAGAGTTTTTAATATTGGTGGAGTGTGCTGCCTGTAGTGAGAATTTGTTATCATTATGACTGCAGCCTTTTGTTGGGTAATTAATGGTCTGAGATGGTTTATTGTTGTTGAGCCCCATGCACAAATTCCATAGGTGAGATAGGGGTAAATAAGTGAGTGATATAGGGCCAGGAGGGCTGACTGTGGAACATAGTACCGTATCTTCGATAGTATGCCTACGGTCTTGGAAATTTTTGGGGAAATTTGTTGTATATGTGTTTGAAATTTGAGTCTATTATCAAGGTGGATTCCTAAGAATTTTCCCTCTGTTAGCTTTGTGATAGGTGATCCGTTTATCATTATGTTAAGAGGTACATCTGTAGCTCTGTTACCAAACTGAATGAAGTAGGTTTTGTCAATGTTTAGTGTAAGTTTGTTAGTCCTCATCCAGGTAGATATTTTCTGTAATTCGGTATTTACAGTATTGGCTAGCGTGACTGGGCTCGGGTGAGAGAAGACGTATGTAGTGTCATCTGCAAAAAGTGTGGGTTTGAGTAATTGCGAAGCATTTGGTAGGTCATTTATGTATAGGAGAAAGAGAAGAGGGCCAAGGACACTTCCCTGTGGGACACCAACTGTAATTGGTTGCGCAGAAGAGTTTGCCCCATTTGCATACACATATTGGCTTCTGTTGCTGAGGTATGACTTGAGGTAGTTGAGGGAGTGCCCTCTTATACCATAGTGTGACAATTTTACGTGGAGCAAGTCATGGTCAACTGTATCAAAAGCTTTACGTAAGTCAATGAAGATCCCCAGTGGGACTTCTTTTTTCTCTATTGCGGTATATATGTGTTCTAGCATGTGTATAATAGCATCATTAGTATTTTTATTAGGCCTGAACCCAAATTGACAGGGCTTGAGTATGTTGTGGGAGATGAGGTAGGAATATTATTATTATAATCAAAAAGAAGCGCTAAGCCACAAGGACTATAAAGCTGAGGCAGGAATAGATTCGCTTATGAATTAATTTTTCGAAGATTTTTGAGAGAGGGTGTAAATTGGATATTGGCCTATAGTTATTCAACTCTGTTTGGTCTCCTCCTTTATGGATCGGGGTGACCCTTGCTATTTTGAGAACTGTAGAAAAGGTAGAAGATTCAATGGATTTGTTAAAGAGTGTTGCAATGATTGGTGATAGCACCTGTGACACTTTTTTGTATATAATGGGTGGTAAGGTATTTAAATCTCCTGTCTTGTTTTTTAGTGTGTTGATAATAAGGGAGACTTCTGTTGGGTTAGTCAGAGCTAGGAACAGTGTGTTCGGGTAGTTGCCAGTGAGGTAGTCATTTGGTGGGGTATCTGAGCTTGGGATTTTATTGGCAAGGTTTTTTCCTATAGTGGAGAAGAAATCATTGAGTCTCTTTGCTGTTTCAGTTGGTGGGAGTTGGGGTTCATCTTCTTTTGTTAATTCAATTTCGCTATTTCGTGATATCTTTTTTGTTCCTAGAATTGCTGATAGGGTTTTCCAGGTCTTTTTTATATCACCTCGTAAGTTGGGTATTCTGTTCTCATAATACAGTGTTTTTGCCCTTCTTATCAGGCTGGTTAGGATTGACGAGTAACATTTTGTTTGGTCTCTGGTTATGTGACCCATTCTGTACTGTTTTTCATATTGGTGTTTTGTATTTATGGATTTGAGAATGCTGGGTGTTAGCCAGGGACTGTTCAGTCTCTTAGCTGTCATCTGTTTAGTTTTTTTTGAGGCAATGCTTATTATAGAGGTATTGGGTCTTTTTTAGAAAATTATTAATACATTTGTCAATATCTGTATAGATTTCTAGCTCAGTGTGCCAGTCAATGTTTGCTACTGCTGTTGTGAAGTTATTAATGGCTGCCTCATTGTGAAGTCTGAAGGTGACTTTAGTAGTGTCTTGGGGTAGTTTACCAAGAGTTGTTATGAGAAAAGTAGGGTAGTGGTCTGTGGTATTATCTGTAATTATGCCTGATTTTAAAGGGGATATGGTGTTGGTCCAGATGTGGTCAAGTAGGGAAACACTAGTCTCTGTAACTCTTGTAGGTTTTGTTACTGTTGGTAGCAACATACAGTTACTCATTGTGTTTGTGAATTCAGTAACGTGTGGGTCCTGGTCTTGCAGGAGATTTATATTGAAGTCACCTGAGAGTAGTAAGTGATCTTTGTTCATGCGTGCATCAGTTATCATACTTCCTAGATTTTGACTAAATTGGCTAATGTTTGACTGTGGAACTCTGTAGATGTTTATCAATGTGAGAGGTTTTTGTAGGTACTTGGATTTGAATTTAGCTATTATATATTCCCCATGTTCATCCCTTGTGCAAGTATTAGTGATACATTCTAGTTGGTCTGAGTAGTATATGGCTGTGCCACCCCCTTGTTGGTCTGGCCTACAGTTGTGTATGGCTGTGTAACCAGGAATGGTATAGACATCTGTAGTATCAGGCTTTAGCCAGGTTTCAGTTAGTGTAATGATGGACATATTGGCATGCAAGGAATTTAGTAATGCTATGAGGTCATCGTAATGCTTGCTTAAAGATCTGATATTGTAGTTAAAGATAGTTATGTTGTTGTTGGCTCTGAGAAGTGCCTTTGATTGTTCTGCTGTGTAGTAATTACAGTAACTGTTTGAATCATTTAAGTCATTAAATAAGAGGTTGGTATCAGGATCAATGCTTGTAATCATAAGATTTGTAGTGAATCTATAGTTAGAATTAAGTAAAAAATAAAGTAAATATTCTAAAGCTAAAAAAAATAGCACCTGAATTATTTTAAGAAATCTAAAAATTTGAGCTAAGGTAGTTCTTCAAAGCTAAAATAAAGGAGACAATATATAAAGGGCTTAAAAAAAAAACTTTGTGGTGAACAAATAAAGTGGTAATCAAATAAATGAACTAGGGAATATAATGGCAAAATAGTGAACTTATTACACTTTAGCACCTGAGAATATCACCTTGATTATTTTAACAATTGTGAATATATGAACTAAGGTTGCTATGTGAAGCTATATTAAAGCTAAAATAAAGGGGAAAAAATATAGGGACTAAATTAAATAATGGTAAACAAAGTTAAATTGGCAGATAGTAACTAAGATATAATATTGATTTGGAAGTAAGATCTGATTTGTTATATATAATAAGTTGAGCAATTTATTGTACTATAAAAAGTAAAAAATAATATGAGGTAGTTGGTAGTAGCAGCAAAAGATAGTTTTGGGCCTTGAACAATAATGTAATTGAAATATACACTAACTGCACACACAATATAGTCACAAGATATGAAAATAATCTGAGAGTAGGAATTGCCTTATAGCATAAAGTTTGAGCAATTAATATCACCATAGGAATATTATTTGAGGTAGTTGATACTAGCTAGTGAGGGAAGGTTCAAGGTACTGCACAGTAGTGTAGTAGGAACATACACTAGTTTGTTATTTGTAGTTTGGGAGAAAAGGGGAAAATTTGGTAAGATTATTAGAGAATTTTAACAGTGCTTAAGTAGGAAAGAAAAAGGTAATACAGATATTATTAAAGAGTAAGTATACTATTAACAAAAATATAAATTGTGAATTGGGAATCTGGGAAGATAACACAGAATGGGTCACACAAAGAACTGTGTGGGACACCTGGGATAGTGAGGTAGTAAATACTATCTAGGAGGTGATAGTACAGGGATTAGTTCAATAATGACATAATAACATACACTAACGTAGTAAGGATTTGGTCACTAATATCAGTCAGACTCTGTAAGGAAGTTTGTTAGTTCATTTTCATTTGTAATGTAGTACACTCGGCCTACATTTGTTTTTCTTACTAGAATTTGTCCATCACGTACAAAACACTGGTGAATTTTATCATTATTCTCACGTTTTAACTTTCTCACTCTGTACAGGAGGTTCTGTCGTTTTTTGTGAGACACTCATTTATGTATATACAGTGGACCCCCGCATAACGATTACCTCCGAATGCGACCAATTATGTAAGTGTAATTATGTAAGTGCGTTTGTACATGTATGCTGAAATGGACTAATCTACTTCACAATATTCCTTATGGGAAAAAATTCAGAGTAAAACATTTCTGGAGTGAAAAAATATCGATCCACTGTTTTTTTTTGCTTTGATAGATAAAATTATTAGATCTTTTTTACTGTCTTGTGTGTGAAACCTGAGCATACCTGGAGTTTACCTGGAGAGAGTTCCGGGGGTCAACGCCCCCGCGGCCCGGTCTGTGACCAGGCCTCCTGGTGTATCAGGTGCACGCAAACCAACGTACGAGCCACAGCCCGGCTGATCCGGAACTGACTTTAGGTGCTTGTCCAGTGCCAGCTTGAAGACTGCCAGGGGTCTGTTGGTAATCCCCCTTATGTGTGCTGGGAGGCAGTTGAACACTTTTTTCTACTTTGGTTCCCTAGTAACAGTGATTCTTTCATTTCTGACACTGGTACATTAACATGTAGGTGGTCACGTATGATCTGGAGAGTTGTATCTTTGCAGTTTGAATGGTTTAATTCGCTGGGAAAGAGTGGAGTGTTAATTATTACTGCATCAGATAACTTGTCTTGCTCTGTCTTGTCATCTTGGTTAGCAAAATAATTGTTCAATTGGGTATCCATGTTTGTTTTCCAGTCCTTGACGGCATTATCAATCTTCGTGTTTAGGGAAGTTATTTGATCTGTGTGGCTGGCTATGACTGATTGGAAGGTCTTGCCAAAATCAGTCATGCCAGATGTATGCAAAGTCATGTTAAAGATTATCAGGAGGAGAGTGTTGGAGCACCTATAAAGAAAAAAGTTTATACACAACAACCAGCATGGTTTCAAGAAGTGGAAATCCTGTGTCACAAACCTACTGGAGTTTCATGACAAGGTAACAGAGAGAGGGGTGGGCAGACTGCATTTTCTTGGAATGCAAGAAGGCTTTCGACACAGTTCCACACAAGAGATTAGTGCAAAAGCTAGAGGATCAGGTACATATAACAGGAAAGGCACTGCAACAGATCAGAGAATGCTTGACAGGTAGGCAATGAGTCATTGTACATGATGAGGCATCAGAGTGGGTGCCTGTGATGAGAGGGGGTTCCACAGGAATCAATCCTAAGACCGGCGCTGTTTCTGTTAGAGGGGAACCTCTAACCATAATTCGTTCCAAAATTTTGGTCGTGATCCAAACCTAATTTCCCCTTTGGACTGTATGTAAATATGATTAATCTGTTCCAGACTTCTACGAACTGTATGTAAATATTGTTTTATAAGATTTTTAAACACAAAAATAGGCAATTATACCATAGAATGCACAGTGTAATAGTACACTAAATGTAAAAACCTTGAACAACAGAGAAAACTAACATTGCACGAGTCCATTCTAGACCCCTACAAACCATTTGCTTTAAACAGTTTTTAAGAGTTTTAATCACTGAAAAAATAATTAAAGTTTGAAAAATCCTTAATTATAAAAATAATGCACAGCTTAACAGAGAAAAAAACATACCGAGACTGACTACAAGGGTCTTTGTTAGGTATACACAAACAACAGGAAGTGGGGAAAATTGGCATGGCTGTGTTTGTTCGGCACTTCATTATGTGTTCATGACCAGATGCAAAAATTTGGCGAACAAGTCGTGAACCGTGAATAAATCGTGACCCAATCTGTTCATGTTCGGAAACGTTCGTGACCAGAGGTTCCACTGTATATGTGAGTGACAACAGAAGGGTTAGACTCAGAAGTGTCCCCTGTTTGCAGATGATGTGAAGTTAATGTGGAGAATCACATCAGATGAGTATCAGGCAGGACTACAAAGGAACCTGGATAGGCTACAGGCATGGTCCCGCAACTAGCTCCTGGAATTTAACCCCACCAAATGTAAAGTCATGAAGATCAGGGAAGGGCAAAGAAACAGGAAAGTACAGGCTAGGAGACCAAAGCCTGCAAACCTCACTCAAAGAATAGGATCTTAGGGTAAGTACCGAGCACATCTGAGGTGCACATCAATCAAATAACTACTGCAGTATGTGGGCGCCTGGGAAACCTAAGAACAGCATTCCGACACCTCAGTCAGGAACCATTCCAGACTCTGTACACTGTATATGTCAGGCCCATACTAAAGTATGCAGCACCAGTTTGGAACCCACACCTGGTCAAGCATGTCAAGAAATTAGAAAAAGTGCAAATGTTGCAACAAAACTAGTCCCGGAGCTAAGGGGAATGTCCTACGAAGGTTAAAGAAAATCGACCTAACAAAACTAGAGGACAGGAGGGATGGGGGGACATGATAACAACATATAAAATGCTGAGAAGAATTGACAAGGTGGACAATGACAGTATATTCTGGAGATGGGACACAGCAACAAGGAGTCACAGTTGGAAGTCGAAGACTCAGTATTTGTCAGGAAGTGGAACAGTCTGGAAAGTGATGTAACATACATGGAAGGGGTTTTGAGGTCAACACCCCCGTGGCTCAGTCTCTGACCAAGCCTCATGAAGGCAAGATCCATACGTAGTTTCAAGACGAGGTATGATAAAGCTAATGAAGCAGGGAGAGGACCTAGTAGCAACAAGCAAAGAGGCAGGGCCAGGAGCTATGACTCGACCCCAATTAGGCAAATAGAGGAGTACAGTGGACCCCCGGTTAACGAACTTTTTTCATTCCAGTAGTATGTTCAGGTGCCAGTACTGACCGAATTTTTTCCCATAAGAAATATTGTGAAGTAGATTAGTCCATTTCAGACCCCCAAACATACACGTACAAAAGCACTTACATAAATACACTTACATAATTGGTCGCATTCGGAGGCAATCGTTATGCGGGGGTCCACTGTACTAACTCTGCAGAGGTGTGCAGATACAACAGTTTAGATGTTATTCTAAACAGAGGTGTGCAGATACAACAGTTTAGATGTTATTCTAAACAGAGGTGTGCAGATACAACAGTTTAGATGTTATTCTAAACAGAGGTGTGCAGATACAACAGTTTAGATGTTATTCTAAACAGAGGTGTGCAGATACAACAGTTTAGATGTTATTCTAAACAGAGGTGTGCAGATACAACAGTTTAGATGTTATTCTAAACAGAGGTGTGCAGATACAACAGTTTAGATGTTATTCTAAACAGAGGTGTGCAGATACAACAGTTTAGATGTTATTCTAAACAGAGGTGTGCAGATACAACAGTTTAGATGTTATTCTAAACAGAGGTGTGCAGATACAACAGTTTAGATGTTATTCTAAACAGAGGTGTGCAGATACAACAGTTTAGATGTTATTCTAAACAGAGGTGTGCAGATACAACAGTTTAGATGTTATTCTAAACAGAGGTGTGCAGATACAACAGTTTAGATGTTATTCTAAACAGAGGTGTGCAGATACAACAGTTTAGATGTTATTTTAAACAGCAAATATCCAAAATCCCCTTCTTTAAAGTGTAGGCATTGTACTTCCCACCTCCAGGACTCCAGTCTGGCTAGCTGGACTTGAGTCCTGGAGCTTTCCCTGAATTCCTCTACAAGATATTACCCTGTTCATACTCCAACAGCTCAAGTCCCAAAAGCCATTCATCTCCACTCCTAACACACTCGCACAAGCCTGGAGTTTACCTGGAGAGGGTTTTGGGGGTCAATGCTCCCGTTTCTTGGTCTGAGACCAGACCTCATGGCAGATCAGGGTCTGATCAACCAGGCTGTTACTGCTGGCTGCACACAAACTGACGTATGACCATAGCCCGGTTGGTCAGGTACTGACTTTAGATGCCTGTCCAGTGCCTTCTTGAAGACAGCCAGGGGTCTTGAAGACAGCCAGGGGTCTTGAAGACAACCAGGGGTCTTGAAGGCAGCCAGGGGTCTTGAAGACAACCAGGGGTCTTGAAGACAGCCAGGGGTCTTGAAGACAACCAGGGGTCTTGAAGGCAGCCAGGGGTCTTGAAGACAGCCAAGGGTCTTGAAGACAACCAGGGGTCTTGAAGACAGCCAGGGGTCTTGAAGACAGCCAGGGGTCTTGAAGACAGCCAAGGGTCTTGAAGACAGCCAGGGGTCTTGAAGACAGCCAAGGGTCTTGAAGACAACCAGGGGTCTTGAAGACAACCAGGGGTCTTGAAGACAGCCAGGGGTCTTGAAGACAGCCAGGGGTCTTGAAGACAGCCAAGGGTCTTGAAGACAACCAGGGGTCTTGAAGACAGCCAGGGGTCTTGAAGACAGCCAGGGGTCTTGAAGACAGCCAAGGGTCTTGAAGACAACCAGGGGTCTTGAAGACAGCCAGGGGTCTTGAAGACAGCCAGGGGTCTTGAAGACAGCCAAGGGTCTTGAAGACAACCAGGGGTCTTGAAGACAGCCAGGGGTCTTGAAGACAGCCAGGGGTCTTTAAGACAGCCAGGGGTCTTTAAGACAACCAGGGGTCTTGAAGACAACCAGGGGTCTTGAAAACAACCAGGGGTCTTGAAAAAACCAGGGGTCTTGAAGACAACCAGGGGTCTTGAAAACAACCAGGAGTCTTGAAGACAACCAGGGGTCTTGAAGACAACCAGGGGTCTTGAAGACAACCAGGGGTCTTGAAAACAACTAAGGGTCTTGAAAACAACCAGGGGTCTTGAAGACAACCAGGGGTCTTGAAAACAACCAGGGGTCTTGAAGATAACCAGGGGTCTTGAAAACAACCAGGAGTCTTGAAGACAGCCAGGGGTCTTGAAGACAACCAGGGGTCTTGAAAACAACCAGGGGTCTTGAAGACAACCAGGAGTCTTGAAGACAACCAGGAGTCTTGAAGACAACCAGGGGTCTTGAAGACAACCAGGAGTCTTGAAGACAACCAGGGGTCTTGAAGACAACCAGGAGTCTTGAAGACAACCAGGGGTCTTGAAGACAACTAGGGGTCTTGAAGACAACCAGAAGTCTTGAAGACAACCAGGAGTCTTGAAGACAACCAGGGGTCTTGAAGACAACCAGGAGTCTTGAAGACAACCAGTGGTCTTGAAGACAACCAGGGATCTTGACGACAACCAGGGGTCTTGAAAACAACCAGGGATCTTGAAGACAACCAGGAGTCTTGAAGACAACCAGGGTCTTGAAGACAACCAGGAGTCTTGAAGACAACCAGGAGTCTTGAAGACAACCAGGAGTCTTGAAGACAACCAGGAGTCTTGAAGACAACCAGGAGTCTTGAAGACAACCAGGGGTCTTGAAGACAACCAGGGATCTTGAAGACAACCAGGGGTCTTGAAGACAACCAGTGGTCTTGAAGACAACCAGGGATCTTGACGACAACCAGGGGTCTTGAAAACAACCAGGGATCTTGAAGACAACCAGGAGTCTTGAAGACAACCACGGTCTTGAAGACAACCAGGGGTCTTGAAGACAACCAGGAGTCTTGAAGACAACCAGGAGTCTTGAAGACAACCACGGTCTTGAAGACAACCAGGAATCTTGAAGACAACCAGGGATCTTGAAGACAACCAGGGGTCTTGAAGACAACCAGGGATCTTGACGACAACCAGGGGTCTTGAAAACAACCAGGGATCTTGAAGACAACCAGGAGTCTTGAAGACAACCAGGAGTCTTGAAGACAACCAGGGGTCTTGAAGACAACCAGGGGTCTTGAAGACAACCAGGAGTCTATTGTTGTACATCCAAGCCCTTTGAATACCAAACTTCATTAATTCCTCCCTCCATCCTTTTCTAGGACGACCCGTTAGTTGCAGTAATTATTTGTTTATTTACTTGTTCAGTGACAGTAATTTAATGTATTTAGTATATCAAATTCATATTCGACTTGTGATATTTTCAATTTACAATGGATTCGTTGGTATGTAACCCTATCATAAATCGAGAAGCACCTAAACAAAAAGCGCCATATTAGCGAAGCACTCCATAGTGAGCACAGTATTAACAAGGTATGCCTATATGATCAATTTATTAACACGGCTGTAATATCTCAAGAGAGGAGAAGGCGTCTCATTTCCAGTGCTGATTTTGGCTTTGGTTTGAGTCAATACATTTGATGTTACTTTCTCTTCTGCTAAGTACAACATTAATGGCATCTCGTGTATGGATCTCAGAGAATAAAAGTTACACAGGCAATTCAGATATGTATTGAAGAGCTATATTACAACAGAAATCTGAGTCTCACAATGTGGTTGGGAGCAAATACCATGGTTGGCACATCTCTGCACACCCGGCCCATGACCAGGTTCCGAGAGTAGCTAAACTCTCGAAACTCTTCAATTCTTCAAAGGTAAGGTATGGTAGATATCAAACACCACAGTCAGCACATCTCAGATACAGTACACAAATAACCCGCACACAGGATAATGGAACTTATGATGTCGTCGTCAAAAGTTTCATTTTCCTCTGTGTAGATTGGGTATTGTTCCAGTAATGGTATTTTGTCTTTTTATTCTTCACAGATAAAGCCTCACACACCATCATATTATTACAACATTAATTTATTTTTTCCAATTATTACAAATCTTCAGAATGTGTCTCGGACAGGTGTGCTAAGTCGGTACAGCCTCTCCTCACTTAATGATGGAGTTCCATTTCTAAGACCACGTCGGTAAACGAATTCATCACTAAGTGAGGAGCATACTATAATGGTAGTGAGTTTGTGTCAACTATCTCTGATAATGTTTTAATGTCGCCCTTGCACAATTTATAACATTTCTGGTATACAGTGGACCCCCGCTTAACGATCCCCTCCAAATGCGACTAATTATGTAAGTGTATTTATGTAAGTGCTTTTGTACATGTATGTTTGGGGGTCTGAAATGGACTAATCTACTTCACAATATTCCTTATGGGAAAAAATTCGGTCAGTACTGGCACCTGAACATACTACTGGAATGAAAAAAGTTCATTAACCGGGGGTCCACTGTACTTTTAAATATTTCTACAGTAGTGAACTGTATATTGTAATAAACAAAACAGAGGAAATCAGCTCTAATATACATTATTTAGGTATGCATACTGGTCAGAGAGTCCGTTTTAAGTCCAAGTCCTCGGTAAACAAGTACAGTGGACCCCCGGTTAACGATATTTTTTCACTCCAGAAGTATGTTCAGGTGCCAGTACTGACCGAATTTGTTCCCATAAGAAATATTGTGAAGTAGATTAGTCCATTTCAGACCCCGAAACATACACGTACAAACGCACTTACATAAATACACTTACATAATTGGTCACATTCGGAGGTAATCGTTATGCGGGGGTCCACTGTACATCGCTAAGTGAGGAGAGGCTGTAAATATTTTGGCACAATTTTGTAGGGTAATAAAATTTGAGTCCATCTTGAAGAAAAAAAAAAGGATTTATTCTTTAATATAATTTTTAAGTCTGACTCAACTGGACATAATTTCTAATGATAACATTATTTTCTGTTTGTATATATTATATACAGGATATAAAATATATTGCCATGTATAAATTATTCAACTTTTTATCATTTTGAATTTTTTTTTTTTTTTCAACAAGTCGGCCGTCTCCCACCGAGGCAGGGTGACCCAAAAAGAAAGAAAATCCCCAAAAAGAAAATACTTTCATCATCATTCAACACTTTCACCTCACTCACACATTATCACTGTTTTTGCAGAGGTACTCAGAACACAACAGTTTAGAAGTAGCATATAAGTATAAAGATACACAACATATCCCTCCAAACTGCCAATATCTCAAACCTCTCCTTTAGAGTGCAGGCATTGTACTTCCCATTTCCAGGACTCAAGTCCGGTTATATAAAATAACCAGTTTCCCTGAATCCCTTCACTAATTATTACCCTGCTCACACTCCAACAGCTTGTTAGGTCCCAAATACCATTTGTCTCCATTCACTCCTAACACGCTCACGCACGCTTGCTGGAAGTCCAAACCCCTTGCCCACAAAACCTCCTTTACCCCCTCCCTCAAACCTTTTCAAGGATGACCCCTACCCCACCTTCCTTCCCCTACAGATTTATACGCCCTCCATGTCATTCTACTTTGATCCATTCTCTCTAAATGACCAAACCACCTCAACAAACCCTCTTCAGCCCTCTGACTAATAATTTTATTAACTCCACACTTTCTCCTAATTTCCACACTCCGAATATTCTGCATAATATTTACACCACACATTGCCCTTAGACAGGACATCTCCACTGCCTCCAACCGCCTCCTTGCTGCATTTTGAAATATGTATATAAAAATGAATTGTCGTACAATTAATATATAATACAATATAGAAAACACTAACAATGCAGTAGGATAAATACAGCTATATTATACAGCTGTTGACACAGTTTTGCAATATACAAAAACTTAATACATTAGATAATTCAAATGTACACACACGTGTGATGTACGTAACTGCCATACGTCATCCAATGATGGCATCTTAGGGCTGATTGTTAGTGGTAGAGGGACAGCCAGATTTATACCACCACAGCCAGGAATGCCCTAGGGATATCTGGAGTCCTAGGGACATCTGGTGGAATCCTCAGGACATCTGGTGGAATCCTCAGGACATCTGGTGAAATCCTCAGGACATCTGGTGGAATCCTCAGGACATCTAGTAGAATCCTCAAGACATCTGGTGGAATCCTCAGGACATCTGGTAGAATCCTCAGGACATCTGGTGGAATCCTCAGGACATCTGGTGGAATCCTCAGGACATCTGATGGAATCCTCAGGATATCTGGTAGAATCCTCAGGACGTCTAGTGGAATCCTAAGGTAGTTTTCTCTCACAATGCCTGAACAACCAGCGTCGGGGGGACGACCAGTGTGAAACCAGCTCTGGTTCGACACTCTTCCACTTGTATTCTCAGCTCATCAGCGCTATAGCCGACAACACTCTTCAGGTCTAACACAAACCTGTATACAAACCGCTTCCCAGACACTTTTGCAATCATATCACCATCATAGTAATATCTGAAAAAAAAATGCAAGATAATTTCTTTACATTTTAAGTTGAACTGGTGAACACAGCCTCAAAAAGGGATAAATACCTTTAGTGAGTTTTTGGGAGTTATTCTACTCTAGGAGCCTGGCCTTGGGCCAGGCTCATCTGGTGTTTTCCTGGTGAACCAGGCTGTTGTTGCTGGTGGCCAAATGCAAACATAAATGATTGCAAATAAGAGATTAGTTTTAAGTAAATAAGGAAAGATATCAAAGAGGATTTTTGATAAGGGCAAAAGAGGTAGACAATTTAACTCTTCACAAATTTACAGACCAAGAAGCTTAAGTATACCAATACTAATTGAGATTTAATTAGAATAAATCAAAATTACAACTACGGTAGAAGTTGGCTATCACTAATCCGGCATCATTGGAACCTGTAGTGTACTGGATCAGTGAGTTTGCCGGATTACAGAGTGGTTAGGTTAGAATACACTTAATTAACCCATCAACAGAGACTCTTCCTGTTATAAGAACATAAGAACATAAGAACGAAGGAACACTGCAGAAGGCCTACTGGCCCATGCGAGGCAGGTCCAAGTCCCTACCGGCTTAAGCCAATGCACCCAACCTAGTCAGGTCAGGTCACATTGACTTAAGGGAGGAACACGGCAACCGACCTGTTAGCACAAGCTATCAGGTCCAACTCACACCCACCCACATCTACTCATGTATTTATCCAACCTATTTTTAAAGCTACACAACGTTCTGGCCTCTATAACGGTACTTGGGAGTTTGTTCCACTCATCCACAACTCTATTACCAAACCAGTACTTTCCTATATCCCTCCTGAATCTGAATTTTTCCAACTTAAAACCATTGCTGCGAGTCCTGTCTAGGCTAGATATTTTCAGCACACTATTTACATCCCCTTTATTTATTCCTGTCTTCCACTTATAAACCTCAATCATATCCCCCCTAATTCTACGTCTTTCTAGAGAGTGCAGTTTCAGGGCCCTTAGTCTATCCTCATAGGGAAGGTTTCTGATACATGGGATCATCTTTGTCATCCTCCTTTGTACATTTTCCAGAGAATTTATATCCATTCTGTAATACGGTGACCAAAACTGTGCAGCATAATCTAAATGAGGCCTAACCAAGGATGTATAGAGTTGAAGAACAACCTGAGGACTCCTATTATTTATGCTTCTTGATATGAAGCCAAGGATTCTATTAGCTTTATTGCGAACACTTATGCACTGTTGTCTTGGTTTCAGATTACTGCTAACCAGAACTCCTAAATCTTTTTCGCAATCCGTAATATTAAGATCTACATTATTTAGTTTATATGTGGCATGGTTATTGTCCTGTCCAACATTCCTCATTTTCATCACTGCTTTCTCCTCCACTGGCTTGCTGCTGTGGATTTACAACCATCTGCACAATTTCTGAGTCCCTCTCCTCTTTTGATTTGCCTATATATGCCTCTCTTTTGACCAATCAGATATTTTAATCTATTGTTCATCCATTTAGGATCATTTTTGTTTGATCTGATTTCCCTATTTGGAACATAATTTGACTGAGCAGCTAGAACTATGCCCTGGAAAGCATCATATCGGCAACCATCACCACCTACCTGACTCATTCCAGTTCAGCCCACCTAAGAATTTTTCAGTCAGCCAAGCGAAAGTCAGGGACGGAGACTTGATTGCCATTATTAGGGGAATTCAGTATAATGATGAAATTTGAGTCAGTATAATGATGTTTTAAAAAACAATCCTGATCGTATCAAGAAAGTCATCTAAATTTCCTGTCAAATGAGTTGAAATCTCCCATTAGCACAACATCAGTATAATGATGAAATTTGAGTCAGTATAATGATCTGAGTCAGTATAATGATGAAATAATTTATAGCCTTGTATGTGACATTCAGAGGGCATGATTGAGCCAGGTCTCTGTTATAGCAATAATATCTATGTTTCCTGCACTTGCAATTAATCTTAGATCTATCTTATTTCTAACACTCCTGCTATTAGTATAGTAAACCTTAAGGGAGCTAGTCCCTTGCTGCCCTCTGCTGTCCCCCTTTGTTTGCTGACCTGTTCTATTGTCTTTATTTATAACTTCATAAATGCCTTTTATACATTTACTGTTTCCAACCCTAGTGTTGCAACCTGCTTGTTTCCCATACCTCTATCTTCCATCAGTTTAAAATCATAGGCATTTCACCAATGGCCTTCTCAATCGAGTCTGCAAGTGCTACCACCCCTGCCCCAGAGAGATGAACCCCATCCCTTGCATACATATCATGTTTGCCATAAAAGTTGTTCCAGTTGTCAATGAATGGGATTGCAAGTTCCTTGCAGTATCTGTCTAGCCAGCAATTTACACCAATTGCCCTAGACAACCATTCATTTCCTACTCCCCTTCTAGGCAAGATGCTACATATGATTGGGATCCCTCCCTTAGACTTAATGAAATCTATAGCTGACCTGTACTTATCTAGCAGCTCTTCTCTCCTACCCTTCCCAATATCATTTCCACCAGCACTGAGACAGATAATGGGCTTGTTCCCATTACCTGACATGATATTATCCAGTCTGTTGACAATGTCCCCAACACCAGCTCCAGGGAAGCACACTCTATCTCTCATCTTCTTATTCCTATTACAAAAAGCACGATCAACATATCTTACCTGAGAGTCACCAACCACAAGAATGCGCTTACCTTCATTAGCAGGGGCAGTAGTACCCTTACCTTCACTGGCCACTGAAGTACATTCATCCTGGAGAACAGAGAAGCGATTTCCTACCTTCAGATCTGCACTCTTAACTTGCTGCTGTGGATTTACAACCATCTGCACAATTTCTGAGTCAGTATAATGATGAAGTTTGAGTCAGTATAATGATGAAATTTGAGTCAGTATAATGATGAAATTTGAGTCAGTATAATGATCTGAGTCAGTATAATGATGAAATTTGAGTCAGTATAATGATGAAATTTGAGTCAGTATAATGATCTGAGTCAGTATAATGATGAAATTTGAAATTATGTTAGCCAAAATTAGTGCTGGATTACTGATGGAACTGGATAACTGATTGCCGGATTAGTGATGGCCAACCTATACAGGCATATCTGGTTAATGCACTGGTCGCTCTAGAGAATTTCGCTAATATGGCACTTTTCAATTATACTCACATCTATTATTTACGAAGCTTGCCTTGCTGTTAAAAGGTTTTATGATAATTTTCAAATTTTTTTTATTAATTATTTTTACTGCTGCAGTCTTTTTAGGGCTAGTGCTATTGTGAAATTAATAATGATATTGTTGGAGGGAGGGGGTAAAGGAGGTTTTGTGTGCGAGGGGCTTGGACTTCCAGCAGGCATGCGTGAGCGTGTTTGATAGGAGTGAATGGAGACAAATGTTTTTTAATACTTGACGTGCTGTTGGAGTGTGAGCAAAGTAACATTTATGAAGGGATTCAGGGAAACCGGCAGGCCGGACTTGAGTCCTGGAGATGGGAAGTACAGTGTCTGCACTCTGAAGGAGGGGTGTTAATGTTGCAGTTTAAAAACTGTAGTGTAAAGCATCCTTCTGGCAAGACAGTGATGGAGTGAATGATGGTGAAAGTTTTTCTTTTTCGGGCCACCCTGCCTTGGTGGGAATCGGCCAGTGTGATAATAAAAAAAAAAAATAATTGTTAATACATTTTCAGGCTTTTATATGCACTGTCAAGGGGAGGGGAAAAAATAAGGGGGGCCATGACCCGCTTAAAGACAATATTCACTTTACAGCGATGGTATGGAAGTTAACCTGTGAGTGAAATACATTTGTATACACTGTAAATATAGCATGAACTTCAATATATTTTTTATCTCTAATCAGAACTTATAAGAACATAAGAAAGGAGGAACACTGCAGTAGACCCACTGGCCCATACTAGGCAGGTTTCTTGACGAGGAATGTACATACATTCACCAAACCTTCACTGAGTTACATTTTCCTTCCTTTTTCATCAAAGACTGCAAGAAAAGAGCTCTTCAGATCATTAATTCTCCACGCACCAACACCACTCCCAACAAAGTTATAATTCTTCCCAACAGGCAGGTTGCACTGAACATTTCTAAAGTACTTTCACAAGCTAACACCAGAGTCGCCATCGCTTCTAGCACTTCAATAAAGAATCTAACCAGGCCAAAATCAAAGCACCATGAACCAGTCAATGCAGGGGTTTACACTATACCCTGTGGAGGCTGTGACAAGATTTATGTAGGTGAAACAGCAAGAAACCTCGACACCCGCCTCAATGAACACATTTACGCACGTAGGAACAATAACTTGAACAACGCCTGTGTACAACACCGAAATTCCACCAATCATCTCATGAAATTCAGGGACGCCCAATTAGTGATCAAAGAAAATAATTTTCACAGACGCAAGTGCCTCGAATCATCACTGATCGCTGTTTTGAATACAATTAAACAAAACAACGGCAGCTTCACCATCTCTGAAGTCTTAGCAAGAATCCTCCTGAAAACAGTAAACCCTGCCATCACATAGTCTCTCCTGTTATACTACACCAAGCACATTACAGAGAGTGAACACTGAAACACGCTGCCTCTATCCAGTCTATATTTGTCCAACCTATTTTTATGTTACCCAAGTAATAGCTTTTATATCCTTTTACTCATGTATGAATTAATTTCTCTACCATATTGTATTACTACTACAACTTTTGTCACTACTACTACTACTACCACTAGTGAACATCGAAATGGTACCTCACTAGTATTGCACCTCACTCTGAGCCTTTATATACCCTCTGTGTCCATGTACTGTTTGTATCAGCTTGACAAAGCTCCTGGTTGTAAAGTAAAAGGACACAAGTGCAACTAATGTGACATTTTATTGTGGCAATGTCACATTAGTTGCACTTGTGTCCTTTTACTTTACATATTGTCGGTAATTCTACTAACTTTATTACAAAGCTCCTGGTTGCACTTGTGTCCTTTTACTTTACATACAGGTCCTTAACAAATCCAACCCACTAACAGAATAAATGCTACCCAAGCAATAAACTTTGATAATTCTTCTACTTACTCACGTGCAAGTCCCACTCAAATCCAACCCCTCTCACTCGTGTATATATCCAATCTATATTTGAAACTACCCAAGGTTTTAGCTTTGATAACCCAACTAGGCAGACTGTTCCACTCATCAACTACCCTATTTCCAAACCAATACTTTCCTATATCCTTTCTAAATCTAAACTTATCTAATTTGAATCCATTATTGCGGGTTCTTTCTTGAAGTGATATCCTCAAAACCTTATTTATATCCCCTTTGTTAACCCCTTCAGGGTCCAAGGCCAAAATCTGAAGTGGTGCTCCAGTGTCCAAGAAATTTTGAAAAAAAAAAAATTATTTTTTCTAACAGAATTAAAGAGCATATTTTTGTGAAGGTAATAAGACAAAAAAAAAAAATTCTGATCAGTACTTACCGAGATACAGTGCCAAGAAGTTTGTCAAAAATGATGTGGCGGCAACATCGACGAATTCCACATACGCGCATTACATTATTTAGCGGTTTTTATAGTTTTTTTTTTCTTTTCCAGTTTTTTTCTTTTCCTACTAGAGACCAATACTGTATATAATGTATATATATAAACTCACTGTATTGAACACAATAACCGCACTAAAGTTATTATCATATTATTGTTTACCACAAATATTGTATAATACTAATGTTCTATCATATATTTACATATTTACAATCACTGGACATGGTTTTAGAACTGCTGGAGCTTGTGGAACTCCTTGAAACAAGGCACCATGCACAGAGGCACCTTACATTCCTCACACATAAACCGAGTGTCTTTGTGTCTTTGTTGCCGTCATTTTGTTTGTGCACAGACAATGCATCTCTTCTGAGCAAATTTCTTCTGAGCTGAAGGAAGCTGTATTATGAAATGATCACCTTCCCTCCTCAAACGCTTGGGTATATCCTGAGTAATTCGAGGACCTTGTTGTATAGCAGGTGTTCTTACCTGGTATTTCATTATGAGTTGTCTGACAACGGACAAACAAAATTCACCATACGGTGGTCTGTTGCCAGTCTTTATTTGGTACATATTATATGCATTGAGCATTGAAATGTCCATGAGATGGAAGAAAAGTTTCATGTACCACTTGTAACTCTTACGAACACAGTCAACAAAACCAATCTGTATGTCACATTTGTCAACCAAGCGCATGTTTTGTGTATAATCAATCACTGTCACTGGTTTTCGAATACGTTCATTAGTCACTCGATCAACTTTGCTACTGTCTTGCATTTCATTACGGTGAATGGTTGTCAACAATGTGACATCTCGTTTGTCATGCCATGATGTCATTGGCAGTAAACACCTGCACGCCATCACCACGAGCATCTGCGTTGAGCCTGGGCATATGTTTACGATTAGAACGCACTGTGCCACACACATCTGTCTTGTTCACTCGCATGAAATCACTGAGTAATGGGCTTGTGTACCAGTTATCGGTATATAATGTATGCCCCTTACCAAGATAAGGTGCCATCATGTTTCTCACTACGTCACCTGAGATACCCAATAACATCTTGGTATCTTTCAATGTTTTACTTCCCGTGTATACAACAATATCCAACACCAGGCCACTGTCACAGTCACAGAGTACAAACAGTTTTATACCAAAGCGTTTCCTCTTGCTCGGTATATACTGCTTGAATGACAGTCTACCTTTGAACAAAATCAAAGACTCATCAATTACAACATTCTTGAATGGATAAAAGTATATGCTGAACTTTTGTTTGAGATACATGAAAACATTTCTAATCTTGTATAACCTGTCACTTCTGTCAGGCCTGGTTTTGTCAGAGAAGTGCAACATACGTAAGAGTAAGATAAACCTGTTCACTGGGATGATTTCACTGAAGACCGGGGTAGAAATTAGCCGATCTGTGGACCAGTATGCTTTTATATTATGCTTATAGACATGAGGCATAAGCATTATTGTTGCAAAAAGCAAATACATTTCTGCAACAGTCATCTCTTTCCACCTGTGTAGTCTTGACTGTGGTGATATGATCATATTTGCCATGGTGTACTCAAAATACTTATTACTTTCCCTGACAATAGTTTCCATCAATGGCTGGTCAAAGAATAATTCAAAGAATTCCAGTTCATTGGCCGTGGTTCCAAGGGGACAAGTAGGTAGAATTCCACTTTGAGAGTCATCAAAGTGGTGAGGCTTGGGAACAAAATTGGGATTTTGCTGCCAATCCCACATACGGTTTGCTGGTGGATACTGGACATCATAGGCTGGTTGTGCGGGTGGTTGTGGTTCTGGTTGTGGTGGGCTGGTGGCTGACGCTCCGCTTTGTCCTTGAACTGACGAGTCAGCAGCGTGGGTCCCAGCCTGGGCTGGTGAGTCATGCATGGCGGTGCCACTACCATCACCACTACCACCATCCACTGATGCCTGTGGTCTATCCATGCCAAGTGTAGCCACATCATCCTCACTATCACTACCTAAAACTGGTGTAGGGCCACGGGATGTACTCCGGGATGTACTCCGTCCCCTGGGCACAGCATAGGGTACACTACCCGAGCGCATGCGGCGGCGAACATACCGACGCTTCACTGGTGAATATGATTCCTCACTATCACTACTCGAATGATCGTCGAGCGCAATAAAATCACAATCCACGTCACTATCATCATCATTACTGAAGTCAGAGGCCTGGCCATGCGAAAATATTAGTTTTCTCTTGCGTTGAGGCACAACCGACTGTGAGTCACGAGTACCCACACCAGAGGTAGAAGGTTGAGGATCGTCAGGGTTTTCTGCACTATTATCGATATCCTGGTCATTCCTTTCGGTCACTAACTGATCAAAGCCGTAGAATTCGTCTTCATTTCCACTTCCATCGGTGTCAGAACTATCAGATAGGAAGAGGCGAGTCCCAATTTTCTGGGGAGTGAGAGCTGACTTGCGATAAGGCATGGTGAACAAGGGTAACTGAGCCGGCGTTCCCACAATACTATGCGGGCGCCTAGATTTTTTGTTTATGGCACACACCCACCACGCAGACCTGTTCTCTCACATGTAGGCCTATGAGCGCTTTCGCGCTAAATTTGACGGCGCTAGAATTTTAGCGTAGATCTACAGTTTGGACACTCAACGTGAAGCCGTAGATCTACGGGACGGACCCTGAAAGGGTTAATACCCATCTTCCACTTACACACCACAATCATGTCTCCCATCATTCGAACAAAAATAATCATGACTCAAACACAGCATATAATAAATTTATGAGGTATGAAGACTGCTTTCTGTGAAGAATTTACAAAACACTTAACCCCCTTGAGTGTCCATTATTATTATTATTATTATAATCAAGGGGAAGCGCTAAACCCGTAGGATTATACAGCGCCTGGGAGGGGGATGTGGAAGGCATTCAGGCTTAATTCGGGGAAGTGGAGCACAGAAACAATTACCTAAATCAAGAGCCCCTCACCAACATCAAGGAACCTTCCCTGAGGGGCCTTGAGTGTCCAGATCCCCGATCTGAAAAGTGTACAGTGTTCAAGAATTTCAAAAAAAAAAAAAAAAAAAAAGTAGAGAATCTCTTTCTGAAGGTAATAAAATAAAAGTATGAAATATGATGGGAAATTGACGAAATTATGCTTTTTCGAATTTTGCCGTGTCAGCGATATTTATGCATTGGCAATTTTGCCCACTTTGAGTCTTGCTTTAGGCCAATTACACTGTTCAAGTAGACAAAATTCTTAATTATTTCGCTAGCATATCTTCCTTTTTATTGACTTAGCATAAGAAAACACCCAATCAACTAATTTAACCCTTTCAGGGTCCAAGGCCCAAATCTGGAGTCACGCACCAGTGTCCAAGATATTTCAAAAAAAAAAATTTGTTATTTTTTCTTATGAAATCGTAGAGAATCTTTTTGTGAAGGTAATAAAACAAAAAGTACGAAAATTGGTGGAAAATTGACGAAATTATGCTCTCGCGAATTTTGATGTGTCAGCGATATTTACGAATCGGCGATTTTGCCGACTTTGACTCCCATTTTAGGCCAATTACATTATTCCAATCAACCAAATTCTTAGCTATTTCACTAGTATTACTTCTATTCTATCGATTGAGCACAAGAAATCGCCAAGTCAACTGTTTCAACTACAAAATAAAGTGATCGGAAATTGTTAATTTGGCCAATTTAACACAAAGTTCAAAATATTCCAATTTCAAAATAGGCTCCAGAATAAACAATGTAGGTATTCCTGGCACTAAACTAACATTTCCTCTGTTCATTAGTTATGTTTTGAGGCTTTACAAATAAATTCCATTTTGATTTTTTATTCACATAATGAATTTTTATTCACACCAAAAAATAGAAGATTTACTGTTATGCAATACTGTAATAATTGTATAAATATCATCTCCATATTTGTGAATGTATATTAGACCCACCAGCTGATGTGTATTAGACGTGTGAGGTCGTTTGTTTACTCTTGAATATCGGCAAAAAATTAACATTTCCGCTACTTTGAGCTCAGTTTCAAGCCATTTCCAATGCTAAAACCAATCAAAATCATCTCTATTTCTGTAATATGTCTTCCATTCTATCAAATGAGACCAAGAAATCGCAAATACAACTATAAAAAACATACGAAAAAACACTGCAAAGTTGCTGTTTTAATCGAAAAATCATGATTTCATTTTTTTTCTCTCATTATGCACAGTGTGCTGCAGGATCTGTTTTATGTGGTGCACACATACCACATAGATGTATTCTCTCATATCTAGGCCCAAATGTACCACTCACAGTTTATCAGAGTGAGCTGAGCTCATGGCGTAGATCTACGGTTTGGACCCTGAACATAAAGCCGTAGATCTACGGGACGGACCCTGAAAGGGTTAACCCGTAAACGGTCCGAACATATATATACGTTTTTTCATCATTTGAAAGTATGTAAAAAAAGTAGATTTTCTTTTTGTTTTTTACATTTGAAAATGTGTAAAAAACTTTGATCTACTTTTTCTTTTTTGTTATATTTGAAAATGTGTAAAAAAACTTAGATCTACTTTTGTAGCACTACACATGTGAACGTAGATCTGCTTGGACCGTTTACGGGTTAACTACCCAATAAAGTGATCAGAAATTGGTAAATTGGCCAATTTTACACAAATTTCAAAGTATTCCCTCCATTAATCAATTCGGTTTCCAGGATTTACACATGAATTTCATTTTGAATTTTTATTCACACTAAAAAATAGAAGATTTACTATTATACACTGTTGTAATAATTGTAAAAATAACGTCTGCACATTTGTGAATGCATATTAGACCAACATATATTGGACGAGTATTTCCATTATTTTGAGCTCAATTTCAAGCTACTTCTACTCCTGAAACCAGTCAAAATCATCTCTATTCTATCACATGATACCAAGAAACCAAGAATACAACCATAAAATCTATACAAAAAGGCACCGCAAAGTTACTGTTTTAAACCAATAACACAGTTGTAATTTTTTCTCATTATGCACTGCGTACTGCAGAATTTTTTTTATATGGTGCACACTTACTGCATAGACCCATTCTCTCATATCAAGACCCTAATTTACCACTCATAGCTTATCTGAGTGAGCTGAGCTCATGGCGTAGTACTACGGCATGGTTAGTGACCTCAAACCTGTAGTTCTATGGCACGGACGGCAGTGTAGTTAAGAAATAGGAGCCTTCTGCTGTACCCTCGGTAACACCAGTGATAGACTCTTATGCCAGTTGGAGTTTGATCTTAGGGTAACCCCTGAAAAATTTGTAAAAAAAAAAAAAGAAAAATCCAAAAATTTGAGGTAAAACTTGATCCAAGGAATTCAAGTGTAATTCAAAAATTCAAAAAATCACCCAAAATTCAAAAAATCTTGATCCAAGGAATTGGAGGGTAAGTCAAAAATTCCAAAAAAAAAAAAAAAATTTGAAAAATTTTGATCTGAGGAATTAGAGACCATAAAAAAATAGAAAAAAAAAAAATTGAAAAATCAAGATAAATCTTAGTCCAAGGAATTTGAGGGTGACTCAAAAATTCGAAAAAAAAGAAAAAAAAATCATCTTTTACATTATGTCAGGAACTTGCGCTACCACATCTTCCACCATTCATCTCCCTACTGGACTGAAAAAGACACTTGTTGAAGAAGCATTTCCAAAATAAAGATTCCCAAATGTTGCAAAAGTGTCTAATTCTTCAACTTGTCAATATTCTAAGCACTACTTTTGTTTACTCACGGTACAGTACAGCCTCTCCTCACTTAACGACGGAGCTCTGTTCCTAAGACTTCATCGATAAACAAATCTGTCACTAAGTGAGGAGCATACTATAATGGTAGTGGGTTTGCGTCAACCATCTTTGATTTTGTTTTAACGTCACCTTTACACCATTAATAACATTTTCAGTATATTAAATGTTTTTATAGTAGAGTACTGTATAATGCAATAAACAGAATAAAGGAAATCAGTTCTAATATACATTACATACAGTGGACCCCGCTTTACGATCAGCTCCCAATGCGACCAATTATGTAAGTGTATTTATGTAAGTGCGTTTGTACGTGTATGTTTGGGGGTCTGAAATGGACTAATCTAATTCACAATATTCCTTATGGGAACAAATTCGTTCAGTACTGGCACCTGAACATACTTCTGGAATGAAATAATATCGTAGACCGGGGGTCCACTGTATTTAGGTCTACATGCAGGTCTGAGAGCCATCGTGATTCCGAGTTGTTGGTAGACTAGGACATCGCTAAGTGAGGAGAGGCTGTATTCTAGTTCTGTATATCCTAGTGATAAACATGTGATTAGGGGATGTGACTGTTAATTTATGAACCTCCTACAAAAAGCAGCTTTTTATATAATAAAATTTAATATTCAAAGCTGTAGAACAGCAGCAAGGACCCCAAAAGGGTTAATGTAAATTATGAACAACAATAGGCCTAAAACTGATCTTTGTGGAATACCACTAGTGACCGGTCCCCATTCAGATTTGACCCCATTAATGGAAACCCTCTGCTTTCTCTTGGTAAGCCATGCCTCTATCCATGATAGAACTTTACCTCCTATACCATGAGCTGCCACTTTCCTTAAGAGTCTCTTGTGAGGTACTCTATCAAAGGCTTTACAGAAATCTGAATAAACAACATCATATTCTTTATCACTGTCTGCTGCCTCAAACGCTTTATTGAAGAACGTCAGTAAATTTGTCAGGCAGAATTGACCTCTTGTGTATCCATGCTGAGATTCTTTAAGCACAGAAAAATAATCAAAGTTTGGAAAATCCTTAATTATACAAAATAATTCACAGTTTAATAGAGAAAAAACTTAAATAACAGAGAAAAAATACCATAAACCACCAAAAAAACAAAATGAATTCAAAAATACACGAAATATAACACAAGAAGTTCCTAGTGAATGAATGCACATCTGACTGAGATCGACTACAAGGCGAGGGTCTTTGTTAGGTGTACACAAACAACAGGAAGTGGGGAAAATTGGCATGTGCAATAAAAATGGTGCGGCTGTGTTCTTCGGCACCTGATTATGTGCTTGTGACCAGATGCAAAAATTTGGCAAATTTTTTGGTCATGAACCAATTTGTTTGTGTTAGGAAGTGTTCGTGACCAGAGGTCCCACTGTATAAGCCATTGAACCCACTATATGCTGTACTGTCTTCAAGATTGACAGACCGAATACATTGATTCCAGACTGAGGGACTGATTACCTCAAACACTCCTTTACAGCATTCATCTTTATATTAGACTGATGAAGCCAGTGTGTGTGGCAAAATGGTTCCTCAGTAAAGATTCACATATGTTGTATAAGTGTCTCATTCTTCAACTTGTCAGTTTTCTAAACCGTTTATCACAATAATCTTTATTTATATAAGTACAGTAGGACCCCCATATCCAAGGACCTGCCATCGATACCAAAATCATGGGTAATAGCAAACCCTATATACAGTAGGACCCCTGTATCCAAGGACCTGCCATGGATACCAAAACTGTAGATAATAGCAAACACTTTATACAGTAGGACCCCCATATCCAAGGATATGCTGAGGATACCAAAATCATGGACAATAGTAAACTCTATATACAAGTCCTATACATTCCTATTATAAAGGTTAATTGATAAATTATACACAATAAGTGGATAATTATCACTTTTTCACTAATGGGAAGCGCTGCACGGCTTCTCTTAGGCTTTGAACAACTGCCAGCTTCTCTACTTATGTGCTTTGGGGCCATTATTATGCAAAATTTTTGGACCATGGATACCGCATCAGTGGATACTGGGGTTGTACTGTACATAAGAACGGAGGAATACTACAACAGGCCAAACTGGCCCACACTAGGCAGGTTCTTCTCAAACTCAAACTTGCCAACAAAAATATTTGTCCAACCCATTTTCTCTCCACAGTAATGTAAATATAAACACCAGTGATTGAATGAATTAAAGAAAATTCTAAGCCTCAAATGTTTCTCAGGGTTTAAATAATATATGTTATTGAGCACAAGTAATATATATATATAACTCCGCAAGAACATAATCTGAACAAAAAATCTTAACATAAACAAAGGAACTAATTATAAACAAAACTCCTAAATCATTATTCACTAAACAAAAATATTTTCTTTTTTCATTAAATAAATATTTAACTCACACACCAACACTGGTGTGTCTTTTCTTTTTACCACTGGTGAGGGTTTTCACTTTTTATTCATCTCTGCCTTCTTAGGGTCAGTTATTTTGTATATACCTTTTTGGTTACGAGCACCTTGGAGGGCAGTTAACCTGTAGGCCAGGTCAACATCGTCAGTTGTTCCTATCTCATTAATTTTCTTCTTTTTGCTCGTCTTTCTCTCACCCTCTGATCCTGTCTGGTCCTGGTCAGTTTTCTCCGATGCATTTTTTCTGTGACGTTTGTCACGTTTGCTTCTTTTTGGCTTTCCTACCAAAGCCATCTTCAGTGCATCGCTGATTCCTCTCCTCCAGAATTTGACTGGTGCGATCAGACCCATGGCACTCATTGTAACCAACATGAGAACACACAACACAGTCATTGTGAAGGGAGTGGAGGAACACTCATGACAGCTTGATGTCACCTCAAGAAGAAGTGTTTTAAGATTTTGGATTTCCATATAACATTCATAAGTGGTGATAATGCGACCAATGACGGGCAGCCACCTTGGATCAAACTGATGGTTGATGTCAGTACTTGTCTCTTGTACTGGGGTGTCGCTCACATATCGCCACACATCAACTACAGTCAAGATGGAGAGCCAAGACATTGGCTGGCAAGCATCAGTAGCTTGGTCAACCTCTCTTCTAAGGTCGTCTCTCTCCTTTTCTAAATCGCGAACCCATGGATCGAAAAGCTGATAATAACCACCCAATATTTCCAAAATGATTCCCACCGCCAGCATCCACAAGCAGCAAGTTTTGAGAGCCATCTTGCAAGACATTTTGATGACTCTTAAACTTAAGAGTAGTGAAGTAGTGTAGTGAAACTCTTGAAACTCTTCAAAGGTAAAACTCTTCAAAGGTCACTAATTTCAATATTATGAAAAAATAGTGATCTTCGAATTTTCAGTTTATAATGGGAAGCGTATATAGAATTTTTTATAAGAAAGAGAATCAAAATTTAATAGTGTAACAGTTTTTTTGGTGATGTGAGTAGTATTATAGTGTCTAGTGATAGTGTAGTATAGTGTCTAGTGATAGTGCAGTATAGAGTATAGTGATAGTGTAGTATAGTGTCTAGTGATGGTGCAGTATATAGTGATAGTGTAATATAGTGTCTAGTGATAGTGTAGTATAGTGTCTAGTGATAGTGTAGTATAGTGTATAGTGATAGTGTCTAGTGATAGTGCAGTATAGTGTCTAGTGATAGTGTAGTATAGTGTATAGTGATAGTGTAGTATAGTGTCTAGTGATAGTGCAGTATAGTGTCCAGTGATAGTGCAGTATAGTGTATAGTGATAGTGTAGTACTGTATAGTGTATAGTGATAGTGTAGTACTGTATAGTGTATAGTGATAGTGTAGTACTGTATAGTGTCTTTGGCCAGTGTAGTAGTGTCTTGTGATAGTGTAGTATAGTGTTTAGTGATAGTGTAGTATAGTGCCTAGTGATAGTGTAGTACAGTGTCTAGTGATAGTGTAGTATAGTGTCTTTTGACAGTGTAGTAGTGTCTAGTGATAGTGTAGTATAGTGTCTAGTGATAGAGTAGTATAGTGTCTAGTGATAGTGTAGTATAGTGTCTAGTGATAGTGTAGTATAGTGTCTAGTGATAGAGTAGTATAGTGTCTAGTGAGTGTAGTATAGTGTCTAGTGATAGTGTAGTATAGTGTCTAGTGATAGTGTAGTATAGTGTCTAGTGATAGTGTAGTATAGTGTCTTTTGACAGTGTAGCAGTGTCTAGTGATAGTGTAGTATAGTGTCTAGTGATAGTGTAGTATAGTGTCTAGTGATACTGCAGTATAGTGTCTTTTGACAGTGTAGTAGTGTCTAGTGATAGTGTAGTATAGTGTCTAGTGATAGTGTAGTATAGTGTCTTTTGACAGTGTAGCAGTGTCTAGTGATAGTGTAGTATAGTGTGTAGTGATAGTGTAGTGTCTAGTGATAGTGTAGTATAGTGTCTTTTGACAGTGTAGTAATGTCTAGTGATAGTGTAGTATAGTGTCTAGTGATAGTGTAGTATAGTGTCTAGTGATAGTGTAGGATAGTGTCTTGTAATAGTATAGTATAGTGTCTTGTAATAGTGTAGTATAGTATCTAGTGATAGTGCAGTATAGTGTCTTGTAATAGTGTAGTATAGTGTCTAGTGATAGTGTAGTATAGTGTCTTGTAATAGTGTAGTATAGTGTCTAGTGATAGTGTAGTATAGTGTCTAGTGATAGTGTAGTATAGTGTCTAGTGATAGTGTAGTATAGTGTCTAGTGATAGTGTAGTATAGTGTCTTTTGACAGTGTAGTAGTGTCTAGTGATAGTGTAGTATAGTGTCTAGTGATAGTGTAGTATAGTGTCTAGTGATAGTGTAGCACAGTGTCTTGTAATAGTGTAGTACAGTGTCTAGCAATAGTGTAGTATAGTGCCTTGTAATAGTGTAGTATAGTGTCTAGTGATAGTGTAGTATAGTGTCTTGTAATAGTGTAGTATAGTGTCTAGTGATAGTGTAGTATAGTGTCTAGTGATAGTGTAGTACAGTGTCTAGTGATAGTGTAGTATAGTGTCTAGTGATAGTGTAGTATAGTGTCTAGTGATAGTGTAGTATAGTGTCTAGTGATAGTGTAGTATAGTGTCTAGTGATTGTGTAGTATAGTGTCTAGTGATAGTGCAGTATAGAGTATAGTGATAGTATAGTATAGTGTCTAGTGATAGTGTAGTATAGTGTCTAGTGATAGTGCAGTATAGAGTATAGTGATAGTGTAGTATAGTGTCTAGTGATAGTGTAGTATAGTGCCTAGTGATAGTGTATAGTGTATAGTGATAGTGTAGTATAGTGTCTAGTGATAGTGCAGTATAGTGTCTAGTGATAGTGCAGTATAGTGTCTAGTGATAGTGTAGTATAGTGTATAGTGATAGTGTAGTATAGTGTCTAGTGATAGTGCAGTATAGTGTCTAGTGATAGTGCAGTATAGTGTCTAGTGATAGTGTAGTATAGTGTATAGTGATAGTGTAGTATAGTGTCTAGTGATAGTGCAGTATAGTGTCTAGTGATAGTGCAGTAAAGTGTCTAGTGATAGTGCAGTATAGTGTATAGTGATAGTTTAGTACTGCATAGTGTATAGTGATAGTGTAGTACTGTATAGTGTCTTTGGCCAGTGTAGTAGTGTCTAGTGATAGTGTAGTATAGTGTCTAGTGATAGTGTAGTATAGTGTCTAATGATAGTGTAGTATAGTGTCTAGTGATAGTGTAGTATAGTGTCTAGTGATAGTGTAGTATAGTGTCTAGTGATAGTGTAGTATAGTGTCTAGTGATAGTGTAGTATAGTGTCTTTTGACAGTGTAGCAGTGTCTAGTGATAGTGTAGTATAGTGTCTAGTGATAGTGTAGTATAGTGTCTTTTGACAGTGTAGTAGTGTCTAGTGATAGTGTAGTATAGTGTCTAGTGATAGTGTAGTATAGTGTCTAGAGATAGTGTAGTATAGTGTCTTGTAATAGTATAGTATAGTGTCTAGTGATAGTGTAGTATAGTGTCTAGTGATAGTGTAGTACAGTGTCTTGTAATAGTGCAGTATAGTGTCTAGTGATAGTGTAGTATAGTGTCTAGTGATAGTGTAGTATAGTGTCTTTTGACAGTGTAGTAGTGTCTAGTGATAGTGTAGTATAGTGTCTAGTGATAGTGTAGTATAGTGTCTAGTGATAGTGTAGTATAGTGTCTTTTGACAGTGTAGTAGTGTCTTGTAATAGTGAAGTATAGTGTCTAGTGATAGTGTAGTACAGTGTCTTGTAATAGTGTAGTATAGTGTCTAGTGATAGTGTAGTATAGTGTCTTGTAATAGTGTAGTATAGTGTCTAGTGATAGTGTAGTATAGTGTCTAGTGATAGTGTAGTATAGTGTCTTTTGATAGTGTAGTAGTGTCTTGTGATAGTGTAGTATAGTGTCTAGTGATAGTGTAGTATAGTGTCTTGTAATAGTGTAGTATAGTGTCTAGTGATAGTGTAGTATAGTGTCTTGTAATAGTGTAGTATAGTGTCTAGTGATAGTGTAGTATTGTGTCTTGTAATAGTGTAGTATAGTGTCTGGTGATAGTGTAGTATAGTGTCTTGTAATAGTGTAGTATAGTGTCTAGTGATAGTGTAGTATAGTGTCTTGTAATAGTGTGGTATAGTGTCTAGTGATAGTGTAGTATAGTGTCTTTTGACAGTGTAGTAGTGTCTAGTGAT